>NW_027187342.1:1852069-1878315 GCF_028583685.1 Petaurus breviceps papuanus | reverse complement strand
TGTGTGTGTGTGTGTGTGTGTGTGTGTGTGTGTGTGTGTGTGTGTGACAGAGACAGAGACAGAGAGACAGAGAAAGACAGAGAGAGGCAGAGAGACAGAGACAGACAGACAAACAGAGACAGAGAGAGAGAGAGAGAGACAGAGAGAGGGAGAGGGAGAGACAGAGAGAGACAGAGGGGGGGGGAGAGAAAGAAAGGGAGAGAGAGAGACAGAGAGAATGGGAAGGGTGGAATGGAGGAGGATTTTTCGACAAACTCCTTTCTCCCTAACCTCTCATAGAAAATCCTTGAACATTCCATACCGTACATTCTGAAGAGGAAAGAGATCAAGGGAGGAATCTGAACTTTTAATGTTTACTGAGCAGGATGTTCTGCCTGGCTCAGTGGCCAAAGATTACTCTGTTATCACAAACTGCCCAGTCCTTCAGCATTGGGTTAAAGCCTATGTGGCCTTCTTGAAGTAACCCAGGGCTATTTAACCCAATTAAATGGAAAATCATCCTGTAACCCAAGGGTAGAGTTGAATGTGTCAAAATGTATTCCTATTGCAACATTAAAGGAACAATCACAGTTTTGATAGTCTATCTTTTGGCGGTGCCCCTTGGCATGCTGGCATATGTCATAGCCCTTCACAGAATCACAGAAGTCCACAGGTAGAAGAGATCTGAGATATCTAGTCTAATTTATGCCTAGACAAGGATTCTTCCTATACTATAACTGATTCCTCCTTCATCTGAAGACTTTTGGTTTGGGAAAAACACACTTTTTGAAGCATCCCATTTGGCTAACTCTAATTTTTAGGAAGTGTTTCCTTACATTGAGATGTAACCTGTCTTTCTGCAATCTAACATCATTCTGCCCTGTGAGGCCAAGGAAAATAAGGAGAATAAGTCTAATCCTCCTTCCACACCAAGGCCTTCAAATACTTCAAAATAGCGATCATCCTGCCAAGTCTTCTCTTTTCCAGAGCAACAACCACTGCTAGTATTTATCCAGCATTTTAAAGTTTGCAGAGCACTTTAAAGATAGGCCATGTTATCCTCACAACACAACCCTGGAAGTTAAGTGCTATCATTTTCCCCATTTTGTAGATGAGGAAAGTAAAGCAGACAAACAGAGGTTAACTTAACTATGTAAGGGTCTGAGGTCACATCTCCATCCAGGTCTTCTGGCCTCCACATCCAGAACTCTATCCTCTGTGCTCCTTAGCGGCCTCTAATACTTAGCTGATTAAACACTGTTAGTTGATTCATTCAGCTAGTTCTCTTATGGTCTCAAAGCCCCTCACAATCCTTGTCATTCTCCTTTACATTCTCTACAACTGGCTGACTTCCTGTCTAAAATATGGTGTGTAGGGGGCAGCTAGGTGGCTCAGTGAATAGAGCACCGGCCCTGGAGTCAGGAGGACCTGAGTTCAAATCTAGCCTCAGACACAACACAAAAGACTAGCTGTGTGACCTTGGGCAAGTCACTTAACCCCAACTACCCTACCTTCCCCCCTCCAAAAAAAAAAAAACAAAAAAATAAAATATGGTGTGGAACTGAACACGGTACTTAAAATGTGAGGCAGATTAGAGTGGGTCTTTGCCAGCCATCTCCACTGAAATACCCAGACTTCTTCTTCTAGCCATGTCTCCCAAACTTGTACTTGCAAAACTTATTTAACCAAAGTAGATGGCTTTACACCTATCTTGAAGTAAAGTTCACCTTATTAAATCCAGCCTCCATCATTTTAGGCTCTGGAGACCTTTTTGGATCCTGTCTCTGTCATAATGTGTATTAACTATTCCTCAGAACTTTTTTTTTTTTTTAAGCAATCAGGGTTAAGTAACTTGCTCAAGGTTACACGGCCAGTTATTTCTGGGTGTGGTGCTGAGCGCCTGAGCCCGGGATTCGATCTCCAGGTTGTCCCAACACTGGAGCCGGTACTCTTACTCGCTGAGCCACCTGGCCGCCCCTAAGCAATTGGGGTTAAATAAGTTGCTCAAGGTTACACAGCCAGGTGTTTCTGGGTGGGTGCTAAGTGTCTGAGCCTGGGATTCGATCTCCAGGTCTTCTCAACACTGGAGCCAGTGCTCTTACTTGCTGTGCTACCTGGCCGCCCCTCCTCAGAACTTTCTATCACCACCATATCATTGCTCCAAGTCACTGATAGAAATTTTGAAGAGAACAGGGCCAAGTCTATATGTTTCTAAGGTACTTTGTGCAAGTTAACAGTGAGTCACTAATGACCACTCTTTGGGTACAGCAATTCAACTGCATACAAATCCATCTCAGGGCAGCTAAGTGGCAGAGTGGATAGACTGCTGGATTTGGAGTCAGAAAGACTTATTTTCCCGAGTTCAAATCTGGTCTCTGACACTTACTAACTGCATGACCCTGGGCAAGTCACTTAAACCTTTTGCCTCAGTTTCCTCATCTGTAAAATGAGCTGGAGAAGAAAATGGCAAACACTCCAGTATCTTCGTCATGAAAACCCCAAATGGGGTCACAGAGTCGGACACAACTGAAAACAACTGAACAACTACACAAATCTAGCTAACTGTCATATGGCGTACATCAATCCGTCTTGTCCCCCAAGTTGGCACGAAAGCCTGTGTCAAATATCTTGCTCAAATTTATGTTACCTCCATATTCACTATTCCTCTGATCTACTGTAGTGTCCAAAAACCCTCAAGTCTCAGCCTCAGGCTCCTCACATGCAAAACAGGGATACTGTCTCCTTCCTTAAAATGTTATTATGGAGGTCAAATGAGAACACACATGCAAAGCACACAGCAAACCTTAAGGTACCATATACACATTAGCTAACTGTCAAAAGTTGAATAGTGTAGTGGACAGGGAGCTCACTGTAGAACCAGGAAGAAGTAGGTTCACTTCCTGTCTCTGACAAATATGCTACATGTGACAGCGTGATCCTGGGCAAGTCACTTCAGCCTCTCAGTGTTCTAGGCAAGTTTCAAAGTAAAGATTCTTGTAGTGGCTAAGTGGTACAGTGACTAGAGCACTGGCCCTGAAATCAGGAGGGCCTGAGTTCAAATCAGGTCTCAGATGCTTAATACTTACTAGGTGTATGACCTTGGGCAAGTCACTTAACCCCAATTGCCCCTCCTTTCTCCCTCCAAAAAGCAGCAGGAATAAAAATAATTTAAAAAATAAAGATTCCTTATCTTTGTGTGTGTGTGTGTGTGTGTGTGTTATGACACCTTTGGAAGTCTAGTGAAGCCTATGGACCCCTTTTCTGAATTGGGCTTTAAATGAGTAAGATAAAACACAATGATTACAAAGGAAACCAATTATGTGAAAGGTAATTATAAAAATATTTTAAAATGTGTCTAATAATAATATATTGCTTCTTTATTAATGCATTTACTAACAAGACAATACATTTAAAATATAAGCAAGTTAAAGGGTTTTAAAATTTCTAAAGACATGGTATAAAGGCTGCTATTGCTTAGCTTGATTAAAAACATTAAAGTGTGGGCTAGTCTTTGACAAGGCAATATGATGTCATGCTAGACAGCCAAATTATTTCAATTTTTTGTCATCCAGAATCACAAAAATATGTAGTTACAAATAGAATAAAAGTTTTCATAGCTTGTTTTACAAGGCACAGATAAGTTTCTCTCAAAGAACATTAGAATTCCCTAAGGCTTTTTGAGTTAAATTCCAATTACAGCTAGATTTTTTTTGTCCTAAGATCAGTAAATTCATCTTTGGCTAGATCAGTATCTTTGCTACAATTTTCATCAGAAGAAAAGGATTGAGAATCTATAGTTCAATTTTAATGCCATCAAGACAGAAATAACTTTTAAGAGTTCTGATGTGTTTTTGAGTGTAGGCAGATTTCTCTTTTCAAAGAAATTGACAGAGAATTTTTTATTTCAGCTCCATCTTCATAAAGCACTTCCTCCAACATTTAAAGTTTGCAAGGATGTTGGCATCTACTGTATTCATCCATATCATCTTAGCCAAGAAAGCATGATAGTTTTCAGTAGTATATACAAAGCTAACTTCAACTGAAAAAGTTATAAACTCCTATAGATGGTCAGGTAAGCCAACCATTGGGCAAAATCCTTTCTTTCAAAGTGTTCCAAGAACTATATCCAGAGGACAAATACCACTACTAGATCTGTATCCCAAAGAGGTTAAAAAAAAAAAGGGAAAAGGAGCTATCTGTACAAAGATATTTATAGAAGCTTTTTTTTGTGGTAGCAAAGAATTAGAAATTGAAGGGATGCCCATCAGTTGAGAAATGGCTGAACAAGTTGTGATATATGATTGTAATGGAATACTATTACACTATAAGAAATGATTAACAGGATGGTTTCAGAAAAGCCTAGGAAGACTTACATGAACTGATGCAAAGTGAAGTGAGCAGAATCAGGAGAATATTGTACACCGTGACAGCAATACTATACTGATGATCAACTGTGAAAGACTTAGCTACTCTGATCAAGACAACAAACCAAGACAGTTTCAAAGGACCTATGATTAAAAATGCTCTCCATCTCCAGAGAGAGAACTGAGGAACTCTGAGTGGAAATCAAAGCATGTTGTTTTGTTTTGTTTTTTACTTATTTTTCTTTTCTTTTTTGCTTCCCTCCCAACATGGCTAATATGGAAATAGGTTTTGTATGACTTCACATGTATAATTGATATCTTATTGCTTGCCTTCTCAATGGGTGGGGTAGGGATGAGAAGGAGGAAGAGGGTTTGGAGCTCAAACTTTTTAAAATGAATGTTAAGAAGAAAAGAAAAGAAATTTTTAAAAATGTTCCAAGAGTAGGTTTTCTTTTTCTTTTAGAAAAGGTGAAATTTATACCTTTATTTTGAAAAAGTTTAAGACTTATTCTCTTGAAGGCCCATGAGTTTCTGAAACTCATGAGTTTCCATTTCTTGACGAAAAATTTTTTTAAGTTTCTGATATAATTGATGACTTTTAAGACTATTCATAAAACTTCTTTCAAGGTTGTTGGAAGAGTAACTTTGCCAGTGCCTGTCTGTAAAAAGCAACAAATGATGATGATGTGAGTTTTCTTTTTCCATAAAGTAGCAAAATCAGATATATTTACCAAGCATCATAGGACCTCCATTTCTGCAGAAACCACGAAGCTTTTCTTTTGAATCAAAGTTTTGTTTAGCAGAAAACCCTCCAAAACCACCCTTTTACCATTCCTGAAATATCTATGACCTTTACAGCTTCCAAAAGAGACATATAAAATAAAAATTCTTTGATGCCATCAATGCACACATAGTGAATGAAAAACAAGGAGCAAGCTATATTGAGATGTATCTGTAATTTCATCCAATTGCATACTGAAGGGGAATGGTAAAGCTATCAATCCTTGATGACTTGCTTTAAAATGTTAAAAGACATATCAACTATTCTTTTTTTTTTTTTTTTTGCCTTTTGGAGGGCAATTGGGGTTAAGTAACTTGCCCAAGGTTACATGGCTGTTAAGTGTCTGAGGTCAGAACCAAACTCGGGTCCTCCTGACTCTGGGGCTGGGGCTTTACTCACTGTGCCACCTAGCTGCCCCCATATCAACTATTCTTAAACACATCAAATGATTTGACAATGGACCCACTTCCACTTTTTTTTTCCTCTGTCAGTCCATAAAACCAACTTAACCATTTCTAATGCACGTAACTTTAACAAAGTCATTCCAATAGTGTGGTGCTTGTTTGGTAATTCAGTAAGCAACTTTATAGGATGCTTCTAGAAAAGGTTTTTATGAAATAATGAATTCAAGTTTTGGAAGTATCCTAGCTTTTTCTAATTAATCTCTCTTTGCACAAGAGGATATTGCATCTTTTTATTCAATTTAAGATGGACAGACATCAAGTAACCTTAGGGTTTTTTTTTTCCTTTTAAATTTATTTGTTTTTGGTTTGCAACATTCAATTCCACAAGTTTTTGAGTTCCAAATTTTCTCCCCCTGTCTCTCCTCTCCCCTACTCCCTCCCCCCAAGATGGCATGTAATCTGCTATAGGTTCTACATATACCTTTATACCTTCAAATTAAACATATTTTCAGAATAGTCAAGTTGTAAAGAAGAATTATAACCAACGATATGAACCACAAGAAAGAAGAAACAAAACAAAACAAAAAAGAAAGAAAGAGATCAAATAGTTTGCTTCAATCTGCATTCAGACTCCATAATTCTTTATCTGGATGAATAGCCTTTTGCATCATGAGTCTTTTGGGGTTGTCTTACAACCTAGCATTGCTGAGAAGAGCCAAGTATATCAGTTAGTCATCACAGATATGATGGTGTCTGTAACTGTGTACAGAGTTCTCCTGGTTCTGCTCCTCTCATACAGCATCAGTTCACATAAGTCTTTCTAGGTTATTATGAAGTCCATCTGCTCCTCATTTCTTATAGCACAATAGTATTTCATTACATTCATATATCACAACTTGTTTAGCCATGCCCCAATTGATGGGCATCCCCTTGATTTCTAATTCTTTGCTACCACAAAAAGAGCTGCTATAAATACTTTTGTACATGGGGTCCTATTCCCATTTGCATGATCTCTTTGGGATACAACCCTAGAAGTGGTATTGCTGGGTCAAAAGGCATGCACATTTTTATAGACCTTTAGGCAGAGCTCCAAATTGCTCTCCAAAATGGTTGGATCAGTTCACAACTCCACCAGCAATGCATTAGCGTTCCAATTTTCCCACATCTTCTCCAGCATTTATAATTTTCCTGTTTTGTCACATTGGCCAATCTGACAGGTGAGATGTAGTACCTAAGAGTTATTTTCATTTGCATTTCTCTAATCAATAGGGATTTAGAGCATTTTTTCATATGATTATAGATGTCTTTGATTTCTTCCTCTGAAAACTGCCTGTTCATCTCCTTTGACCTTTTGTCAATTGGGGAATGACATATTCTTATATATTTGACTCGGTTCTATGTATATTTTAGAAATGAAGCCTTTATCAGAGACACTGGTTGTAAAAATACTTTCCCAATTTTCTGCTTCCCTCATAATCTTGGTTGCATTGTCTTTGTTTGTATAAAAACTTTTCAATTTAATGTAATCAAAATTATCTAGTTTGCATTTCACAATGCTCTCTATCTCTTGTTTGGTCACAAATTCTTCCCTTCTCCATAAGTCTGACGGGTAAACTTTTCCTTGCTCTCCCAGATTGCTTATAGTATTAGCCTTTATATCTGAATCATTAACCCATTTTGACTTTATTTTGTTATGCAATGTAAGATATTGGTCTATGCCTGGTTTCTGCCATACTATTTTCCAGTTTTCCCAGCAGTTTTTGTTAAATAGTGAGTTATTATCCAGGTAATCTTAGTTTTGCTGGCTTCACATTTCCATTCACAAGAATTTTTTCATGCACACATAAAAATAATACTATGGCTTTTATGTCCCATTATATTCATTAATGCAAATGAAATCATATAATGCATAATCTTTATCATACTTACTTTTCTTCAACATTTCAAAGTAAATTGCATCTATAAAATATGAAATAAATAATAAAACAAATTCAGTTTATACTTTTGGAAGCTACATTTGTATGATTTCAAGGTGATTTTAAAAATGATCATGTATAGAAATAATTTGTACAACATACTCAAGAAATTGGTATAGTAACTAAGTAAAATAAAACTGGTTTTACAATTTATCCAAAGTTTTAACCGTTTTAATGGCTTTTAACCCTCAGATAGACACCCAGATAATCGCTGTAGCTAGAGTCATGTACTTTGTGGAATTCAACTCTTGTTACATGTGGCTTTCTGTGCTTTCCTAGAAATAATAGTTCTCATTTCAGATATTGTTCACAGTGTTTTCACAAAGTTATTTTTTAAATGTGTAGTATTTTCATCAAATAATAATGAACACCACTTGTGTAACATGCTGCATTTGCATACATTTATTTCATAATACAGTGTACAAAAAGGACTATGAAACAAGTAAAAAGAACCTCTTTAGAAATTGGATGCATGTCCTGTATCACTGTAAAATATCTTAGTAATAATAAGAAGATGTTTTAAATAATACACTTCAATGGTTATCTCAACTGTCAGACGTATTTGGATTTGCCTGGTCCATACTGATAACCCTCTGAGTTATAAAAGGCCATGCTGCCTTACAGAATTAAAAATTCTTATTTGAACTGTCCAGTTTGGCAAAACTTTTAACAAATAATGAAAAAAACTCAACTTCTTTCCTTCCATATGTTAATTAACAAATAATTGTAGATAAGAAATACTGGAAAACAAGGGAGATGTCTATGTCACCAATATAAGAAACAGCTTCACCATTTGGGGACTCAGTGACCATGGCTGAATGACTACTTGAGTTGTCTGATGGTTGCTCAGCTACATTGCAGAAGCATCTGTTTGTAGAGATTCTGCAATGAGGAGCCTAGCCATAGGTCTAATAACTACAGGAATATTAAAGTACTGATGAGCAGAAATGATATTTCAAGGTATCTACAACAATTATAGTATGATATGAATATATCTGTGATTTTGATTGGTGACAAAATCACAGGTACTTTTTTTTTGCTTTTTTTTGGAGGGGGTAAGGCAGGGCACACAGGTATAAATGACAAATCACAACAGTATTAAAAATACCTACTTTCAAATGCTAAACAAAATAAACCTAACCCTTTTTGTTTCCCCAGAATATCTCCTCAAATACTTGAAAACAACTATCATGTCAGCTCTAAGTCTTTTCTTCTTTGGGTGAATGACTTTCAGTTCCTTGGTCTAGTTGTCTTATGGGATGATCTCAAGGCTTTTCACTTTGAGATGCTTCCTGGTTGTCCTTCTCTGGTTGCCGTCCAGCTTATTGACATGGTTTCTAAAATGCGGTACCCAGAACTGAATACAGTAATCCAGATGAGATCTGACCAGGACTTATTGTTGAAGGACTATGACCTTCATAAAAGTCACTATGCCTCTCTTAACAGCAAACTAAAATTGCATTAGCTTCCTTGTTTGCATAACTCTCTGTTGACTCCTATTGGCCTTGAAATTCACTCAAAACCCTGTATCTTTTTCAGAAGGACTGCTAACTATCAATGACTCCATCCTCTTGTATCTGTAGAGCTGATTTTTAAAATTCAAGTGCAAGACTTTATATTTACCATACCATCAGAGGGAACTTGTGAGCAAATTAAGGTAGTGGTAGTATGCCTATGGTATCTGCACAATACAGAAAAAAGCCCTCCAGATAGGCAACTTCACAGAGTTGAGGATCTTTTATTCTCTATTCCTTCTGGGAGCTATCATTCTAAAATGGTGAGGGAATCATCCTAAGTTATTCACCGATGCAGGGAGGCTCCCCTTCCCCCATCCTCCAGCTCTTTCTAAGTTTGTCATTTTCCACAAAAAGAACAGAAAATTAATCTAGTGTTTTATATTTGGTCTTGGATAGTCTTGCAAGGCTTATGAAAAATAGCACCAGGCCTCACTCTAACACCAACCCCCCTCCACTCCTCCAGGTTTTTCTGAGCAAAGAAAGTATCTCTCGTTTTAGAAAGTAGAAATTCCTTCCCTTTCTTTATCTGTATCTGTGCTTTACATAAACACACCAAACAGTAATGGTCTTTTGGCCAATAATTTTTATCTTAGCAGTAGAATAAAGAGAACACTGAAAGTAAATGTTTCGGGAAAGAACAAAGTCTCCAAGCTCGAGTGGCTGCTTAAACTTTATAGCAGAGAAACATATAGAGCAGGGGAGTAAAAATATGACATTGTTATCGGGTCATTTCAGTCATGTTGGACTCTTTATGACTCCATTTGGGGTTTTCTTGGCAAAGATACTGGTTTGCCATTTCCTTCTCCAGCTCATTTCACAGATGTGGAAACTGAGGCAAAGAAGGTTAAGTGACTTGCCCAGCTCACAAAGCCAGTAAGTGTCTGAGGATGAATTTGAACTTATGAAGATGAGTCTTTCTGATTCCAAGTCCAGTGCTCTAACCACTCCCCCATCTAGCTGCCCTTTGAAAATATGATATGGTAATTTGACTTCTCCTTGAAATAAAGAAGAGGGAAAGAGTCACCATGTCTTTCTTCTGGTTGAGTTAGCCCAGGTCATAATTCACACCTGGAATGTCTCTATTTCCCATTGTTCCCCCTATAGCCACTGTCCTTTAGCAACTCGATCTCAATGGCACCCTCCCAGCAACAGCTACAGTTTCCTTTCCACAAACCCATTTAACTTCAAGGTCAGGGATGAGACCTCCCAACCTGGGATTGTTGGATAAACCATGGAACCATCAGATTGTTTCCCCCCCATGAAGTCTCTCAAGACCCTGCTCACTGTAGAAACGGCCAAAGGCAGGTTACATTCATGCTCTCTATTGAGTATTATCTCATTAGATTCAGCAAAAGGCCCAACCCATCATGATCTTTTTGGATACTGACTTCATCATCCAGTATGTTTGTTATCTCTCCCAGCTCTGTGTTATCCTCAAATTTGATTCTCTCCTTCAGTCTTTCCCATTCTATTTCCTCTTCACCCTTGCCTATCAACATGCCTAGTAGGTCTCCCTCATCCTTAAAAAAAGAAAAAATCTTCACTAGTCTCTTCCATCACTTCAAATATTGTCCTCCAAAGCACCTAGAAAGAGTCAGTTCTACTTGAAACCTCTATTTTCTCACCATCTACTCAACTTCTCAATTTCTTACATTTAGGCTTCATACCGTACCACTCTCCTGAAAGTGCTTTCTCTGCTTTTAGGTTTTTAGTTTTCCTTGACCTCTCCTCAACTTTTTATATGGTTAGTTACTCCCTTCTCCTGGATGTGCCTTTCTCTCTTGCCTTCCATGACAATGACTGCACCATGAACTAAGCTGGGTTGGGGAAGGGCTACCTTCTTCCTACCCTTTTAGGCCTTGTGGATCAAAGAATCTGGTTTGGGGTTTTGTGTCTGTTTCACCGGTCCATTTTAGTTCTAGGAACTGATGGTAAAGTCCCTGAACCCGGAAGCTTGCACCATGGAGGCCTTGGAAGCAGTATTCTAGGCAAGATGTTGCTGCTAGCTTAGCAGAGAAACCCTGAGGAGCCAGGGTACCTGAACTTGAGCCCAGGGGGACATTAGACTTGGAACTTGGTGGGCTTATGCTATGTAGGAACTGAGTTAAATTGTAAACTTAATCCTCTTCCCCTCACCAAAGACTGAGAAGTAGTATAGAGGACACTATACCTCTCCAAGTGTTGGGGAGGAGGGATGCTTGCATATTTGTTCTTACTCTGCCTTTGTAAATATTAATCTGATGGTCAAATTGTTAAATGGAACTGGGATGCAAGGAAGTCCTAAAATTGGGGGAACACCATTGGTGGAGGTTTGATCCAATGGTAGAAAGACTAAACACCCCCACATTCCCTTAAGGGTATAGGAGAACCCTGGTATGAGGGGTGTAATGTAACATCTGGACTTCCGTAGAGGCTAGGATAATCACATTACATATATAACATTTTCTATAGCATTTAAAGACATGTATTCTCTCATTTGACATTCCAGACAACCCTGTGAGTTAAGTACTATTATTGACCCAATTTTTTAGATCAGGAAATTGAAGCTTATAGAGACTCTGATTTTCCCAGGGTCATGAAACTAATGTGAATGGGTAGCAGGATTTCAACCCTGGCCTCTTCTAACTCCGAGTTCATGTCTATTTCCAGGATGCCACTTGGACTCTTATCTCCAAAACTCCAGGTTAATGCTTTCTGCCTTTTCAAAAGACCTTGAATTGACTTTTATATATAAGTATATATTGCATACTCCTCTCCCATTCCATCCCCACTCTCACTAGAATATAAAGTAGAGAGCAGGAATTATTTTCTTTCTTTCTGCATCCTCAGGGTCTCCTTGCCCATTGTAATCACTTAGTATATAATACATTTGTTGAATTGAACTGATTTTCACTTGTTTTTCTCAGTTCCAGAGAACAAACTAGAGTAAAGGGGAGATGAAAGTTTTTTTTTTAATTTAAATTTATTTTTAAAATTTTATTAATAAAACGAGCATTCCCATAACATAGTACAATAAAAAAGACGATTGCACATGAAAATGCAAATTAACTATGTACAATTTGCTATTCCTTTTAAATACACAACAAAGTTATCTTGTAAATTTCCTTCTCCTGCCCTTTTTTTTCCCTTCCTTCCCCCTGCCCTCGCCTTCCCATCTCAGAGATGGCTACCATTAAACACAAATAGGTATATGTATGTATGTGTGTGCTTGTGTGGGACTATATATCTGTCTCTATACATACTTTGATTTATCAGTTCTTTCTCTGAATTTCTTCACATGTCCTTTATAGTTAATTTGGGTATTTATAATAGTCAAAATGGCATCTGCTTAAAGCTGTTCTTAAAACAGTATTGCTGTTTGTAATGAAAACATTACAGTGTTTTCTTGGTTCTGCTGTCTTTGCTCTTCATTATTTTATGCAAGTCTTTCCTGTTTTTCTAATATCATTGAACTCATCATTTCTCACAGCACAGTAGTATACTATCACAATCATATGCCACAACTTGCTCAACCGTAATGAAAGTTAAAAAAATGTGATAGGGGGGTGGCTAGGTGGTGCAGTGAATAGAGCACCAGCCCTGGAGTCAGGAGGACCTGAGTTCAAATCCAGCCACAGACACTTGACACCTTACTAGCCGTGTGACTTGGGGCAAGTCACTTAACCCCAATTGCTCTCCAAAAAGCAAAAAACAAACAAACAAAAAAATGTGATAGGGATTGAATTGGAGGTTGCATCCCAGGAACGTGACTGGGAATGTGGGTAGGGGACCATTCTAAGGAGTGTATGGGCCCAGCAGTGGTTCTGAATTGTGCCTAGAATATTTTGTTGTTGTTGTTCATTCATTTCAGTTATGTTCTACTCTTTGTGACCCCATTTTGGGTTTTTTTGACAAAGATACTGGAATTTGACATTTCCTTCTCCAGCTCATTTTACAAATGAGGAAACTGAGGCAAGCAGGGTTAAGTGACTTGTCCACAATCACACAGGTAATAAGTGTCTAAGGCCAGATTTGAATTCAGGAATATGAGTCTTCCTGACTTCAGAACAGGAACTCAATTCTCTATACCACTTAGCTCCTGCCTGGCACATAGAAAGTGCCTAATAAATTCTAGCTGAATGACTGACAAAAGCAACAATTGACTTGATGTATTAAAAAAAAAACTCTAATAATCAAAATGATCTATAAATGAACTGAGCTACCTAGTAAATTCTCCATTTCCAAAGGACTTGAAGGAGAGACCAGATGCTTACTTGTCTGAGATGTTGTAGCAAGGTGCCCTACATCATGTCTAGGTTAGATTAGATGATTAGGTCACACAGTGGATAGAATGCTAGACTGGGCAACAGAAAGACCCGAGTTTGAATCTTGCCTCCAACACTTAGCAGACTGTGTAGTCTAATCCTCTTTTGGCCTCTATATTCTCATCTGTAAAATGGGAGGGGAGGGGTTGCATCTGATCTAAAGTCCATTTCAACTCGAAATTTTTGATCCTATGACATTTAAGGTTCCTTCCAGGACAGATTCTGTGTATCTTGATAAGGGAATACAAACAAGGTATAACTGTGTGTATATATATATATCATATATATTATCTATAATCTACCTAAAATTCAGTTGTGACCCTGTGCTCAAGCTTCTTCTTTCAGATTTAGCACCACGAATTCTCCATCTTTAAGGAGCTCTTTATTAATATAGCTAAACTTAAATATTAGCCAGTAAAGCAGATAATTCTTTAAAAAAAAACAAGCTTTAAAATTTAGAACAAGTTAACTCTAGATACAATTAGATGATTTTCTCTCATTATCATTTATCTGTTATCATTTGCCTTTTAATCTAGCCTTGTTTTTATCTCCAGACTTTACAGAGACTCATTATATACTGATATGCCTAAATTATCCACCTTTAAAAAAAAGAATAAAAAAAAGTCCTTTATTATAACAGCTGCACATTAACCAGTAAAGTAGATTATTTCTGAAAAGCAAACTTATAAAGTAAACAAACATGAGGTGCCCATAGGTACCTTTCTCTCCATTGTTTAATTGTTGGCTAGTATGGTTTAATTTAATTCTGCTCTTATCCTCAAAGTTGGATTCTAATTTTCCTTTTAACTCAGCCGAGTTTGCAAGCACAGTGCTAACTACCCCACACTGCCAAATGTAACATGCCCTCTTCTCTCCAGAAGACTATAGTTATAGTGTTTATGACAGTCCTCTGGCACAAGGGAGTCCATCCTGAAAGGATGTAGGGTTCCCCTATTGACTGTTGCTTCCTACAACTGAGCTCACAACACTTTACTTCCCCAGTGTAGGTGTGGCTGTGAATAGGTTACAGTCTTATCCAGGTACCCAGTTTATGTCTAAGGAAAGATCCATGGATCAGTCAGAGATGTTGGGGAACCCCAAGTGCTGAGGATAACATGTAAAATAATAGGAGTCAGTTCAATGCAAGACTTTTTTGTAAGCAATGAGGAAGAGGGGAAGGAGACAGAGAACCAAAGGGGTCCCAAAATACAAGTCAGGCATATGCACCAAAGTAGAGTATAACTCACGTAAGTACTCCTTATTGGGGAGTACAGAGACATAGGAAAGGGGTGCTCCAAAGTGCTCTTCTGAGGAGGGGGTTCTTAGACTTTATTTTGGGGGACCCTCTGGACTCGGCTGATTTGCATATCAGGAATCAGAGCAAAATATTATTTGGGAAGTTTGTTTTCAGGGAGAACAAGCAGGTGGTAGACAATATTATTTGGGAGACAGCTGTACTAGCTTTCAAAAAATGTTATTGTCAATATTTTTCCCATTTTTCTATAAACTTAGGGCCTCCCTTAAGAGGAAAATATCATGGTGGCCTCAAGATTACGAGACTTAATCTTATAACATGTAGTTAAGATGACAAGACACAGACACATATATGCAATGTATGTTAAGAAACAGCATATATTATTATGCAGTATCTAAACAATGGATGACAATACTATGATATAAAATAATTATAATAATTAAAACATGTGCAGCGATTTAAGGTTCATTGAGGGCTCGTGTGATCCAACAATGATCTTGGGAAGTAGGTGTTATTATTTTACGGTTCTTACCAATGAAGCAATTGAGGTAGACAGAGATTACGTGACTTGCTCAGGGTCACAGAGTAAATGTCTGAGGTTAGACTGAAGGTCAGATCTTTCTGACTCCCAGTACAGTCCTCTATCCAATGTATGAAGTAACTGAATGTCAGGGGAAGGAAAGATCAATGTGGAATGTGGTGTCAGGAACAACCATTTGGAAGAAAAAGAAGCTGAACTCGACCTTGAAATGTGGGTAGGATTTGAAAAAGTGAAGGAAAGTGGGGTTACTTCAGGGGAAGAAAGAGCAAAGAAAGGCAGACAGTGTTCCCAGACTAACCTGACTAGGGGTGAGAGTTCACATTATACAGGAGAGGGAGATAAAGCCAGAGACGTAAATTGAATCCAGATTATGGAGGACCTTGAATACCAGTTTTTGAGTTTTACCAATAGGTAATTGGGAGCCATATAAGGGTTTTATATAAAGCTATATACAGAAGGACTTGAGAAGATTAGTTTGGTGGTGAAACAAAGGATGGATACTCAATCAATAGACATTTATTAAATGCCTTGTAAGGTGTTTATTAGAGTAAGATGAAATAATTCAGGCAAAAGAAGGCTAGGGCTTGGCCTAGGATGTGTAAGTGGGGAAACATGTGTGACCACATCAAAGGAAGCCTTTGGGACTGGCCTATGGATTCAGAACTTCAGGACAAGGGCAGCAAGCATCAAAAATCTTCTGCATAGAATAATTCTTATTAACTGCCCTTTTTTCTCACTTGATAGTATCTATTTTTTCCAATTACATGTAAAGACAATCTTTAACATTCCTTTTTTTTATAAAACTGAGTTCCAAATTGTCTTCCTCCCTCCCTTCCTTCTCCCTCTCTAAGATGGTAAGCAATTTGCTTAATTGGTTTTTTTCATACTCTATTGCAGAAATATTCTCAACTGGTTACATTTTTCATCTTAGAGCCAATCTCTTCTTCCTTACATGCTACAGAAGGCAGAAGTAAGAAAGAAAGACCCATGAGGTATCAATGCTGCAGGTAGGCACTGGTTTGGTTTAGGCTTGTTTAGGCTTGAATTAAGAAGTTATACCCCTTTTGACTTAGCCTAAAAGGTACAGGGTTTCCCTCTTGCATCCTGGGCCATCTCTAGTCATCTTGACGAATATCAGGCCACTGGACCAAGATGGTTCTGGAGGAAAAAGTGAGGCTGGTTACCTTGCACAGCCCTCCCTTCCTCAAATCCAAGTCAACTGCAAGTCTTGTCATCATTTCCTGATGTCATGGTCTTCTTCGGAACAAAGGACAAACAACCACTACCACAGCAACCCTTCTGACTCTAAGTCTGACGTACTTCTATGTTGAGGATCTAGAAATTTGCCACCCACTAAGTTTTTCCAGTAAAAAGGAAATGATTTTCTCTATTATTCTCAATGAAAAGTGAAAGACCTCTCTCCCTTTCCATCAGCTTTTTAGGGAGAATTTGTTTTGCCGACTTGGAGCACATCAGTACATCTCTTAACAATGCCCCAGCAACTGCTTAGTGTAGGGAGAATTTGCTGGAAGAACGGTAGTCTCAAAGTCACTGGCGGACGACTCAATAAATTCCAGTGGCTCCTGTTACTTCCAGGATCAAATATAAACCCCTCAGCTTGACTTCTAGAACCTTTCATAAGCTGGCCCTTTCCTAGCCTTTCCAGTCACCTTAGACCATATGCCCTATAATGCAGTAACTCTGGCCTCCTTGCTGTTTCTCACTCAGGACACTCTGACCCTGGATTCTGGGCATTTTGACCGGCCGTCCCCCACGTCTGGAACACTCTCCTTCCCTGTCTCCACCTTCTTGGCTTCCCTGACTTCTCTCAAGCCTCAGCTAAAAGCCACCTTCCTCAGGAAGCCTCTGCCAGGTGCCCTCGAGGCCGGTGCCGTCCCTGGGTTGTCTCTAATTCATCCTGTGTGGATCTTCTTGGTGCGCGGTCTGTTTGCATGCTGTCTGTCCTGTTAGACTGCGAGCTTCTCGAGGGCAGGGGCTGGCATTGCTTTTCTTCGTATTCCTAGCACTTGGCATGGTGGGCACTCAATAAATGCTTGTTGACTTGACTTGGCAAGTATGGATTAGTAAAGGCAGGAATGGGAAACATGGCCTATGGTCTTACCTGTTTCTCTGAGTCTTATCGTCTGGCTTCTGCTTTCAACTTCATGCCAATCAGGAAAGATTTTAGGACTGAGGGGTGCTTTGTTAACTCAACCTGCACATAACTCCTATGGGGTCTTTTTGGGGTGTGGTCCCAAAAAAGAATTGGATAGATGCAAACTTACAGTTACCGGGAGGTAAAAAGAATTGTCAGGCATCTAAGTGGCATGGCAGGTAGAGTTCCAGGGCTTCAGTCAGGAAAACTCACCTTCCTGAGCTCAAATACGGCTTCAAATACTTACTAGCTGTGAGACCCTGGGCACAAGTCACTTAACCCTATTTGCCTCAGTTTCCTCATCTGTAAAATGAGCTAGAGAAGGAAATGGCAAACCACTCCAGTATCTTTGCCAAGAAAATCCCAAATGAGGTCACAAAGAATCAGACACAAATGAAAAAAGAATGACAAAAAAAAGGAATTTTCAAGCCCAGAGTCAGGAAGTTATCTGGAACCAAAGATTTCAAGTCTAATTCTAGGAGAAGGGAGTCAAAAGAATGTACTTAACATTAGCCTGGGACATTTTGCTGGGTTTTGTTGGTTATTTGGCTGGGTATAGTAACCCAAAGGCCTTGGTTATACACAATAGCTCTCCCTTGACAAAGAGGAACTCTTTTTTTTTTTTTTTTTTGGCTTTTGGAGGGGGAAAGGCAGGGCCTTAAGTGACTTTCCCAGGGGACATAGCTAGTAAGTGTTAAGTGTCTGAGGTTGGATTTGAACTCAGGTCCTCCTGACTAAGGAGGAACTCTTTAATGACTTTGCCCTTAACTGGGGTTCTTAACCTAGGATCCATTAATTTTTTAAAAAATTTTTTGTTAACTGTGTTTAAATATAATTGCTTTATTTTGTGATCTTTTGTACTTTATGTATTTAAAAATTTTATTCTCGGAAGGGTTGCAGAGGCATCATTGACCTGTCAGGTCCATGAAACAAACAAATGGGTTAAGATGCCCTGCTAGATGGCGGCAGAGAGCAGCATTTGGTCCTGAGAAAGCTAGATGGTCCCAAAGAAGCTAATCCCAGCAGATCATTGCAGGGAGCAGATCAGCAACATGAGATGCCTGGCAGAATCAAGAGGTCCTGAGTAAAGTAGAGAGATGGCACCCAGTAGAGAGTAGTGTGACGACATCATCAGAAGTCAACGGCAACCCTGCAATTTTAGGGTTATGAGCCACTCTGACCCCTCTACACCTTGGCTGCTTCTATCCCCATAGGGATGCCCTGCACCTGTGTGTCCTAGTCACCTATGTTCCCTTTGCTAATGCTCTCTTTCTCCAACTGAAGGAGTGACAAATTGAGAGCGTACCCTTTGTCTACACAGGATGATCTTTTCTTAACACTTTTTTTTTTTAACTGTTTGGTGAAATATCTTTTGCTTTGAATGAATATATCCTCTGACTGTCAGGTAACAGGAAACATTGATGGGGGCTAATGAGCTATAGTTTGGGATGTGTGCTAACCCACAGAAATTTTAAAATAGGGGATAGGTTTTAGGGGACCTAAGGGTGAAGAGGAGCCCCATGTGGCCAACATTATTAACTTAAACTTTTACAAAGTTCCTTATAAACAGTTTTTCATAAAATATATAGGAAAGATCTCATTATCTTTAAACTGATGTTTTCAAAATATAAATTTTGGCTGGTTTTGTGGAAACCACACACTTTGTCGTTTAATGTAGATGGTCCCAAATTGCTTTGATTGGATGAATCTTGTCTCACAACTAGACTATAAGTTTCTGGAATACAGAGCACATGGCTGTTTATTTCCAATAGTGCCTAGTATATAGTTAGCACTCAATCAATACATGTTGGTAGTGTTTTGGAGTTAATACCTCCCAATTGATAATACTTTTTTCCATTTAATGTGCTATATAGATTTTTTTAATTTTGAAAACTTAAATTAAAACAATTTTTTTTTGAGAATATGTTTTAAAAATAGGTGTATATTACTCTTTGGAATAACTGGAGGCATCCTGTGGTAAGTAAACTTAGAACTGGAAACAACTGGGTCTCATTGTTTCAGATGTATGAGTAATTTTCAATCAAGAATCTGTATAAAAGGCCATAGGTGAAAGGGGATCTTGTCTGTGGGTTTGAACCTCTTTGATGAAGCAGTCTGTGTGGTAGAGTTCTTATTCCCTGGGCCTGTCCTTGATTTGCCTGGGACATGTGCCATTTTCCATTATCTCTGTGAACATTATCCAAGGCTATGTAACCTGAAGAGGCATGTGACTGGCCCTGATTCCAGCTTAGGAGTGTGGAGAATGAAATGAGATGCCAAAACTTGACCCAGCTGGACCTCAGGAGCACAGGATACAGTATGAAATGCTGCACTTTGAATCTTGACCTCAAGGAAGGTTCTTTAGTGAGCTCAGAGATTCAGGGTTAGCCCCAGTTAAATTGTGAAGAATTCGTCACTGTTAGAATAAATGACAGTGATCCCCATGGCTAGAGGGAGTGGGGAGGAGTGATTTATCCAAGGTCACATGCTAGTCAGCGATGCAGTAGGGTTTTCTGACTCATACCACCACACAGGCCCTTTTCCCTACTTTCATCCTCTCTTCTTCTCCTGCTTTCAAAAATGTTCACTGGGGGATGTAGCCAATTCTTTTGTGTTCTCTACTTTTTTGAGAGGAGAGTGATCTGATTAATATAAATTATGGTTTTACTCACTTAATGTGTTAGGTGTCACAGAGGTGTTGGCCCTGGAGACTATTTCCCAGAGAGACAATGTGTACCAGGCAAGAAGGAACTGTTCCTGAAGTCATAAAGATCTTGGTTAAATCCTGCCTCCCACACTTACTGGCTGGTGACCCTGGGCACTTTTCTGAGCCTGAGTTTCCTCATCTATAAAATGAGGGGTTCTTTTGGGTGGCATTTCTTTCTTTCTTTCTTTCTTTTTTTTTTTGCCTTTTGGAGGGCAATTGGGGTTAAGTAACTTGCCCAAGGTTACACGGCTAGTTTTTTTGTGTGGGTGTCTGAGGCTAGAACCAATTCGGGTCCTCCTGACTCCTGGGCCGATGTTTTACTCACTGTGCCACCTAGCCTCCCCTTTCTGATGGCATTTCAAGCCATAATCTACCCCAGGGAAGTTAGGTGATGCCTCTCAGACAAAGCTCTGGAGTCAGGAAGACCTGAGTTGAGATCCAACTTCAGACACTCACTCACCAGAGGAACCTGGGCAAGTCACTTAATTTCTGTCTCCCTCAGTTTCCTCATCTGTAAAAGGAGATAATGATAGGAACTACAGCCCATGATTGTCATGAGGATCAAATGATATAGTATTTGTAAGGCACCTTGAAAACCTCCAAGTGCTATATATAAAGGCTAGCTATTATTATTGTTACCTCTGATCTATCAAACAGCTGAAGCCTAACTGGGAAGACCAGATGTATACATAAAGACATAACACATTTACCTTGTGTCTTTTAAGAGCCACATGTGTGATACAGACAGTATTGTTAAATGCAACAGAAGATCAGATTTATTCCAGTCACATTCAGATTACCTCAGTCCTAGATAATGATGTTTTGGTTTTTTTACAATTTATTTTATTGACAATTCATGGAACAAAACAAGCATTTTCGTAACACAGTACAATAAAAAAGATGATTGTACACAAAACTGCAAATCTACCATGTACAACTTACTGCTCCCTTCAAATATACAACAAAGGTATTATGTTAATTTATTTTCCCCCTTTTTTTCTTTCCTCAGTTCCCCCCCACCCTACCCTAGAGATGCCTGCCATTAGACACAAATAGGTATATATGTAAAGTTATTCTCTACATACTTCTATTTATCAGTTCTTTCTCTGGAGGCAGATAGCATCTTTCTTTATATATCCTTTTATTTTTTACTTTGGGTATTTATAATAGTCAAAATGACTTAGTTGCTCAAAGCTGCTCTTAAAAAAATATTACTATTACTGCACACAATGTTCTCTTGGTTCTGTTCACTTCATTCTTCATCACTTAGTGGATAATATTTGAAGTAGTAACCTGAGGAATTCTCAAGGTTCTAGAAAGTCAGAAGAGATGGGACTCCAACTTGACATTGAAACCATCTCAACTCACATGGTAGAGCTACATGTAGTCTCATCTTCTGCCTCCTTAACACTGTTCTTAAGCATGGGTTTCATCCTGGCATTTCATTGGACTTCTCTTGACCAGGTACAAGTGGGAAGCAGCCAGGATCCTAACACAGCACTCCCTCCCCCTGCCCCCCAAGTTGCTGATGATTTAACCATTTGAGGAATCTGAGTCTCGGTGGGCTGATCTGATTACTTATCACCTCTGCTTGTAAATGTCAGGCCTTTTTCTGCTTCTTTGTAGCTCAGATGCTCAAAGGCTTCAACTACACTCAATAAATCCTGCTTCAACCTTTATAGTTCCATGGTCCATGAGCTTACTCCATCCAAAGGCAAGGCTCACAGTAAATATTCTCTGTGATTCTTGTATGCATCATACAGTAAATCCCTCCAAATATCAGTGCCCTTCTTCTAAGATTAACTTTTTTGTATACTTTTGAATTTAATCACTTTGAATTTATTATATATATAATTCAAAGGGATTATATATATGCACTTAGTTTTCAAATTTTGGGCAGCTAGGCAGTGCAATGGATAGAATGCCAGGCTTGAAATCAGAAAGACCAGAGTTCAAATCTGGCCTCAGATACTTACTAGCTGTGTGACCCTGGGCAAGTCACTTAACCCTTTTGCCTTAGTTTTATCATCTGTAAAAAATGAGCTGGAGAAGGAAATGGCAAACCACTCCAGTATCTTTGCAAAGAAAACTCCAAATGGGGTCGTGAAGATTCAGAAACAATTGAAAAGCAACTGAACAATCCCAAAGAGATCATAGAAGTGGGAAGAGGCGAGGCAGCTAGTGTAAGAGCACCGGCTCCAGTGTCGGGATGACCTGGGGATCAAATCCAGGCTCAGACACTTAGCACCCACCCAGAAACACCTGGCCGTGTAACCTTGAGCAAGTCTTAACCCCAATTGCTTAAATAAAAAAAAAGAAGTGGGAAGAGGCCCTGCACATACAAAAATATTTATAGCAGCTCCTTTTTGTGGTGGCAAAGAACTGGAAATTGGTGAATGGCTGAACAAGTTGTGGTATATGAATGTAATGGAGTACTACTGTGCTGTAAGAAATGAGGAGCAGACAGAATTCATAATAACCTGGAGAGACTTATATAAACTGATGCTGAGTGAGGAGAGCAGGACCAGGAGAATCACAGATACAATGTATGTGTGATGACTAACTTTGATAGACTGGGCTCCTCTCAGCAATGCAGTTATAAAATCAACTCCAAAAGACTTATGATAGAAAGAGATGTCCACACTCAGAGAAAGAACTATAGTCTGAATGCAGACTGAAGCAAACAACTTGCTCTCTCTCTTTTTTGTTTGTTTTGTTTTGTTCCTTCTTTCTCGTTGTTCATTCCATTGGTTATAATCCTTCTTTACAACTTGACTAATGTTTAAAGTGAAGGTATTTGGAGATCCTATATTTGATTGCATGCTGCCATGGGGTGGGGGGGAGGGGAGGCAGAATTTGAAACTCAAGGGATTGTGGAACTGAATGTTGTCAACTAACAGTAAATAAATAAATTTAAATTAAAAAAAAAAAAAGAGGAGCAGCTAGATGGTTCAGTGAATAGAGCACCAGCCCTGGAGTCAGGAGGACCTGAGTTCAAATCCAGCCTCAAACACTTAATACTTACTAGCCATGTGACCTTGGGCAAGTCACTTAACCCCAATTGCCCTGTCACCCCTCCTCCAAAAAAAAAAACCCCAAAACTGAACAACAACAACTGAGTGTTCAAATTTAAATTCTTTGCAAGCAGGGATTATTTCAAAAGTTTCCCCAGCTCCAAGTAAAGTGTTTGGCACCTATCTGTCAGCCACTTGATATGTCTTTATTGATTGATTTTAATATTGCTTAATAAGTGCTTACTTGTATACTTAGCACTATGCTAGGTACTGAGGAAGATATTATTAACCTTAGTATTTCACTATTCTTGTAATTAAATAATTTGTGAATTATCTTGAAAATGCAGTTTAAGGGCCTTGCCTAGGGTAAGGAAATCTAGGTCTAAGTCTAGCCTTTTCCTTTTTTTTAATTTTTTAAACAATTGGGGTTAAGTAACTTGCTCAAGGTTACATGGCCAGTTTTTTTGTGTATGTGGGTGTTAAGTATCTGAGGCCTGAACTGATCCCACATCTTCACTCCCTGGCAGGCACTCTTACTCACTGCCACCTAGCCTCCCCCTAGCCTTTTCGTTTTGCTAGCTGTGTGACTTTAGGTAAATCACTTATCTTCTCCTAATCTTTCTTTATCTATAAAATGAAAGGTTTGGGCTAAATACTTCTAATTCAAGAAGATTTTAATTCAATTAATTGATAACCTAATCAAAGAGCCATTCCTCACACTGCTTAAAAGGTTCCAGAAACCACTGGACTTGCAAACTAGTTTTTAGACCAAAATCCATTTAGAAGTCATGAAATTGCCTTAGATCTTAAAATTCCAAACCCTTAAAATATAGTAGATATTATGGCTTGGTTTGTTTACATAGAAGTGGAACTGAAACAACATAAGTGAACTAATTTTGTTGTTCAGCAGTGTCAGACTCTTCATGATCCCCTGTGGTTTTCTTGGCAAAGATACTGGAGTGGTTTGTCATTTCCTTCTCTACTAGATTAAGGCAAACAGAGGTTAAGTGACTAGCCCAAGGTCACACAACTAGTAAGAATTTGAGACTGGATTTGAACTCAGGTCTTCTTGACTCCACTGAACCATTTAGCTGACTCCAAAGTAAACTAATATAAACTTATTAATCTATAGAGTTAGCCTGATAATGCATTTTTGGTGAAAGTTATTTACCATGTCAGTGGTAAGGAAATCTCTAATTTGTATATATTTGATGGAAGAAGAAAAGTCTTCATAAAGAGCCTTCCAACTTTGATTTACTTGGTAATTCAGCCCAGTTTATTAAAGCTAAGAAATTTTAAAGACAAACCAGGTATAAATAATATTTAGGGAAAAATTCTTTAAATTGAAAACTAAATTTTAGAGGTCCATTTACCTATTATTTCTTTTCATAGGAAACATTTTCTTGTGAACTCAGTTTCTAATTCTCTCCAATATACATAATTCTCTCCAAAACTCTAGATTTCAAGTATCATACAACAATAGGTCTCTGCCCAAGCACCATTTAATGTTTATTTTGGGGGGCTCTCCTTGTGAAGAGGGACATCATAAAATGATGAGGCATAGGGTTAGAGGTACACGAGACCCCAAAATGCCAACACTCCAGGTCCTACTGAATAAATATGACTCAAGCCATATATTAATGATGAAGTACAGGCTCTGGGAACCTCCTTGAACTCTCCTTGAATCTTCCCATTTGATGAGGCATTTGCCTGAGGCCATAAGCCTTTCATTATAGCTCGGGGCCAAATTGGAGACAGAGAATTATCTAGCGAAAAGTCACACAGTGTCAGATGATTTCTGGCCAGCTTGTACAAGCATCACAGATACTGAGGCTCCTTAAGAGTCTACCCCTTATAGCAAACCTTTAATAAACTTTGCTTTTCTTTGGCTGAGAGACGACTTAAGTCGAATTCATTTGGCAGGACCTGGCGTGTTGATCTTTTGGGGTCTTGAGCACCCCTAAACTTTAAACCCCAATATTTTATGGTTCCCTGACCTGAACATTACCTCATTTAAACTTCACAACAATCCTGTGATGTAGGTGCTATTATTATCTCCATTTTATTAATGAGTATTGTATACCTTCTGTATATAAGACCCCATCTTGTCTCCATGTGTGTGAGAGCACCATAGAATGACCTAGCACAGACTTACTCTGTGTCTTATACAAGTGGACATTTAATAAACTTTACTTTTCTTTGTCTAAGACAAAGAGAGAAGACTTGAGTCGAATTCATTCGGTAGGACCCAGTGTGTTGGTATTTTGGGGTCTTCAGAGCAACCCTAACCCTCTTTATGGGTAACCTCTTCAATAGGACAGGCACCACCAGGTTTCAGGATCAACTGATGCCCTCAGCTGAGTCCAGTTTGGCAACAACCTAACCTATTCAGCTCTCTCGGTTGGATCTTTCCTTCCTTGCTTTCCTTTCCTTTCTTTCCTTTCCTTTCCTTCCTTCCTTCCTCCCTCCCTCCCCTCCTTTCTTTCTTTCTTTCTTTCTTTCTTTCTTTCTTTCTTTCTTTCTTTCTTTCTTTCTTTCTTTCTTTCTTTCTTTCTTTCTTTCTTTCTTTCTTTCTTTCTTTCTTTCTTTCTTTCTTTCTTTCTTCCTTCCTTCCTTCCTCCCTGCCTCCCTTCCTCCTCTTCCTCTTTTTTTCCTTCTCATTCTTCCTTGTCCTCTCAGTAAGCCAGGAGGCAATAAGGAGGTCTATAGGGACTTTTTTACAAAATTTCAAACTTTTTTCTTTGACCGAATCTTCCTATTTTAGGGGGGCCATATCCAATCATCCTGATCTATATCTTGCCACTGGACCCAGATGGCTCAGAGGGGAAAGTAAGGCTGCTGACTCTGCACAACCCTCCCTCACTTAAATCCAATTCACTTGCAAGTCATGGCATCACCTCCCTGATAGTTCTCTTCCACAATGAAGGACAAACAACGACCTACTTTAGAAATAAGTCCTTGCAGGGAAAATTCCACTCTAGCTTGTGATGTGTAACCAAATCCTCGTCACTGAGAGAAAAGTAATAACCAAGCAACGTACATTAATCCAGTAATCACAAAATAATATTGGGTTTTATGATTCCTCAGGTATTAACTCCAAAGTTTTCCTGCAGGTCATGTGCAAATGAGCAGCTGAACCACAGAGAACACCTGAGCAGATGAGGACCAGCCCAGCTTAATCAGGAGCATTGTCTCTGAAGCTGCTTTCTCAGTGTTTTTAATACGCAAGTGTCATGTTGTCCGCCACTC
>NW_027187342.1:1846090-1851969 GCF_028583685.1 Petaurus breviceps papuanus | reverse complement strand
CGTCTTTGGCCCACAGACAAGACATCAAAATGATCTGTCTGAATGGGGCATACTTACAAATAAACAAATCTTTAAAAGAAGAACAGTTCCTGTGGGAAAATATGATTCTAGTAGAGTAGCCTAAAGCAGAGATCTGGTTTAGTGATTCAATTGGGTCCAACTCTTTGTGGCCCCATTAGAGGATTTCTTGGCAAAGACACTGGAGTGGTTTGCCATTTCCTTCTCTAGCTCATTTTGCAGATGAGGAAACTGAGGCAAACAGCCTTAAGTGATTGTCCCAGGGTCACATAGCTAGTAAGTGTCTGAGACTGGATTTGAATGGGATCTTAGGCTGCCTTAATAGGAGTATAGTAACCAGATTGAGTCAAATAAACATTTAAGCACCTACTATGTATCAGTTTGGGTGGTGGGGTAGAAAGAGCATAGTACCTAGAGTCAGGAAGACCAGAGTTCAAATCTGACCTCTGATAGCTGTGTGACCTTTGGGAAGTCACTTAACCCTATTTGCCTCAGTTTCCTTATCTGTAAAATGAGCTGGAGAAGGAAATAGCAAGCCACTCTTGCATCTGCTAAGAAAACTACAAATGGGATAATGAATAGTCAGACACGACTGAAAGACTGTCAATCTGAACTAAAGACAAGGTAGCTAATATAGCAGAATTGAGGTCTTTAGTTGGGGCAAGTGAGTTTCAGCTCAGGGTGCCATGTAGCAAGTGCTGGGGTTCCCCAGGAAGAGCCTGCAGGAAGGGTTCTTATAAGTTATTTAGGCAGAGAGGAGAGGAGCTGCAGGTGTGAGGGGGTTGGGACATTCTTGGGTTTCACTTGGTAAATTGTTTTACATAACTACTGAAAGTCTATTGAGAAAGCTTGGGAATCCCAGGAGAATTTGGGACATTTATAGAAAAAACAGAGGCTGGGAATGATAATGTCTGGTCAGTCTCAGGCAACTCATTGGTGGGGAAGTGGGGACAAGGTCAGCTTCTGTTGCGTTCAAGAGACTGAACAACAACGTGCACTGTGCTAAGTGCTAGGGATAGAAAATGAGGGGAAAGTCATTTCTTGCTCTCAAGGAGCCTACATTCAATGAATGAGAATTTTACTGTCTTCTGACTTGACTAGCCTGCATTTGGAGCAGTATGTCTAATTTTGGGTGCCATGTTTTAGAAGGGGCAAAGGAGGATGTTTAATTTAAAGAAAAGAAGACTGGATCAATCAATCCATATTTATAAAGTGCCTCCTATGTGGTACTAAAAGGGGCAAAAGATAGACCCTGCCCTCAAGGAGATCACAATCTAATGGGAGAGATAAACAAACAAATATATACAAATAAGCTGTATTCAGGATAAATAGGAAATAGTAACAGTGGGAAAGCACTAAAATTAAGAGGGGTTAAGAATGGTTTAGGAGATATTAGTGTTCAAATGAATTATCACAGGAGCAGCTAGGTGGCACAGTGAATAGATCCCCAACCCTGGAATCAGGAGGTCCTGAATTCAAATTTGACCTCAGACACTTGACACTTAACTAGCTGTGTGACCTTGAGCAAGTCGCTTAACCCCAATTGCCTTTCCTTCCCCCCTCCAAAAAAAAAATGGAGTTATTCAAATGAATTATTACATGGTAGAGGGATTAGATTTATCGGACTTGGACCTAATAGGAAGAACTAGGAACAGTAAGAAGTTGCAGAGAGAAAAATTTTAACTTGATATGAGGAAAAACTTGCTCAGAATTAAGATTCTTTCTCTGGGATTGGCAGAAGCTTCTGCAGGCTCTGCTCCCTCGAGATCTTGACTCTGAAATTCCCCTGCAGGAAATAGGAGAGAGATTCAGCCTTTGCTTTTAGCTCTTCCTACTACAGGCCTGTTTCTCTTCTCCATGAGAGACTGGGGCCTCACTTACATTAACTATCCAGTATTTTTCCGAAATCATCATCTTTCTAGGTGAGGCCATAATCATTTCAGTGGCCATTTGCCCAGAAGTCACCAAATAAGTCCACGATTCAGGTTTTCCCCAGTTTTGTTTGTTTGTTTTTAATTGCAAGGGGTTTCAGTTTGCCTAAGCAAAAAAGCCTAGGGGCAGAGAGGTGAGCAGCAAACTATTTTGTAAACTATAAACTTGCCTTGGGGTAAATTTGCTGTCTCTACTGACTTTTCATAGGTGAATGAGTTACTTAAAAGTCCCAGATTCTTTAGATTCATTTATTCTAGCCATGTCAGGCTTCACCAGGACAGGGTACAAATGAATTATTTTTAAAAATTTTATTTATTTAATATTAGTTTTCAACATCCACTTTTGTAAGATTTTGAATTCCAAATTCTACCCCCTCCCTTTCCTTCCCCCTCCCCAAAATGGTGTGCAATTTGATATAGGCTTTACATGTACAATCATATTAAATGTTTCTGATGGGGTATAGGCTCTGGGAACCCCCTTGAACTCTCTTGAACCATCCCACTGGATCTGGCCATAAGCCTTCCATTATCACTTTGACTGGGTCTCTTGTTACCCTTAAACTAGCCTCGCCCTCCATTGTCTGTTACCTCCAGCAGTTTCCTGCTCTTGATCCCATCAAAATCCCATTCTCTTGGTTCCTGGAGTTTTACCTCAGTCCCATCAAGATCCTCCCTAGATTCCTCCTCAAGACCCTCCCTTTACCCCTCCTCCCATCACTCCAGACTACTAGACCACCCCTAGATCCCTCCCACAGTCTTTCTGTACATAAGATCCCTCTTGCCTCCATGAAGGTGCTGAGATTCTATCTTACTCAGATTCTATCTGGGAAGCATCACAAATGCTTAAACTCCTTAAGAGTCTACCCAATATGGCGAATCTTTTAGTAAACTTGATAGAAGGCTTGAGTCGAATTTATTCCGGCAGGACCTGCCGTGTTGGTATTTTGGGGTCCAGAGCACTCCTAAACCCCAAATCTCAACATTTCTGCATTAGTCATCTTGAGAAAGAAGAGGTACAAATGAATTCTGTGTGGAGCATAAAAAGATGCACTCATGTCTAAAAGAGGGTCACTCTGACTACATTGTATCTGTTGCCCCTGGCATCCTGCAAATTTGTCCATCTTTTTTAAAAAATCTTAAGTTTAAAAAAACTTAAATTAAAAAAATCTTTCTATTGTGGCCTTTTATAAAAAAAATACCATAGTCAATTACTCCCCTGACTCTCAGCTGAGAAGCTTGTCTCATATTATACAGAATTGAGGTCATTCACTGTAAGCTCCCTCTTCTCCCTTCTTCCTTGCCTCCTATCATTCAGATGCCTTCTCCTTCACCCCAGTGTCACATGATGTGGTGGCCTCACTCCTTACCAAGGCTAACTCCTATTCCTGTTTCAGGGGATCTCATTCCATCCTGTCTCTTCCAACAGATTGTCCCCCTTTGTCATCCATACTCTTTCACTTATTTTCAATCCTTACCTATCTACTAGCTCATTTAGTACTGCCTATATCTATGTCTTCCCTTTCCTGAAAAAAAAAAAAAGCCATCGTGTGATCCCTCCATCCCTGCTAACAACCATCCTATATCTCTTTGGGGCTTAGTAGCAAACTCCTCAAAAAGGTCATCTATTATAGGTGCCTCTACTTTCTCTCCTCTCATTCTCTTCTTAACCCCTTGCAATGTGGTTTCTGACCTTATCATTCAGCCAAAACAGCTTTCCTCCAAAGTTACTGATCTTTTAGTTTTTAAATCCAATGGCCTTTTCTCAACCCTGATTCTCCTTGACCTCTCTACAGCTTTTGACACTATTCATCAGTTCCTCCTCCATAGTTTCTTCTCTCTAGGTTTTGACACTGTTGGTCACTCATTCTTCCTTAATACTCTTTTCTCCTTAGGTTTTTGGGATACCGCTCTCCTGATTTTCCTCCTACCTATCTGACCATGCCTTCTCTGTCCCCTTTGCTGGATCCTCCAAATCACGTCTTCTACCAGTAATTATCCCTCAGGTTCTGTCCTGGGACCCCTTCTCTTCTTCAACTATATTACTTCATTTGTTGATCTCATCAGCTCTCATGGATTTAATTATTGTCACCAACCAGGCTGATGATTCTTAAATCTACCTTTTCTGCTCCAGTCTCTCTGTGGACCTCCAGTCTTGCATCTCCACTGTATTTCAGACACCTGAAACTAAATGTCCAAGACACTTTAAGCTCAATGTATCCAAATCCCACCGTCCCACCACACACACACACACACACACACACACACACACACACACACACACCTTCCCTATTATTGTAGAAGGCAACTTCATCCTTCAGGCCCTCAGCCTGGAAACCTAAGCGTTATCCTGGATTCCTCACTATCTCCCACTTTCCACATCCAAACTGATGCCAAGGCCTGCTGATTTCACCTTTGCAACATCTCTATAATACACCCACTTCTCTGGCACTGCCACTGCCCTAGTGCAGGCCCCCATCACCTCTCTGCAGATGGATCTGCCTCCCTCCCTCCAGTCTCTTTTCCATTCCAATCCATTTTCCATTCAGCCACTAAAGTGATTTTCCTAAAACTCAGGTATGATCATGTCATTCTTCTATTCAATAAATTCTAGTGTCTTCCTATGGGACTCCAGGAACAAATACAAAATGGTCTGTTTGGCATTCAAAGCCCTTCAGAACTTAGCTCCCTTTGACCTTTCCAGTCTTCTTACACCTGACTCCTTGAGACATACTCTTTGATGCAGAGTCACTGGCCTCCTATCTAAGAAGGAGATGCTCTATCTATCAAACCAGTCATTTTCTCTGACTGTCCCCCAAGTCTGGAACATTCTTCCTCATTTCTACTTAGCTTCCTTTAAATTCTTACTAAAATCCCAATTTCTGCAGGAAGCTTTCCCCATTCCCTCCTAATTCTAGAGCCTTCCCTGATTTAATTATTTCCTATTTATCCTACATGAAACTTGTTTGTAATATTTGTTGGTTTGTCACCTCCCCCATTACAGTGTAAAGACTGTGAACTTTTTGAAGGCAAGGACTATCTTGGACTGTCTTTTGCCTTTTCTTGTGTCTCCACAGCTTAGCCCAGCATGGAGTAGGTACTTAGGAGCATCAAGGTGGCCCAGTAGATTGAGTGCCCAGCCTGGAGTCATCAAAACTTCCTGAGTTCAAATCTGGCCTCAGGCACTTACTAGCTGTGTGACCCTGAGCAAGTCATTTACCCCTGTTTGCCTTGGTTTCCTCATATGTCAAATGAGCTGGAGAAGCAAATGGCAAACTCCAGTATCTTTGCCAAGAAAACCCCAAATGGGGTCACAAAGAATTGGGACATGACTAAAAAATGAATGAGCAATAAGCACTTAATTAATGTTAATTAATTGAATTCCCTTTAACTTCCTAGTCCCACAGCCAAAAAATAAATTAAAATAAAATGGCATTTTTAAAAAAAGCCAACTGATAACATAATGCACCTGTGAGATATGTAAGCAGATAAATACAAGATTTTTGGAGGTGGGGAGAGGGGAGTCAGGATTTATTTCCTAGGTTGAAGAATTCTCCCTCTGGCAATGCAGATCAGGAGTTGTTAGGTAGTTTTCTGGGAATCTGAGAGATTAAGAGATTTGACCAGGGTCTCAATGCCAATACTTGTCAAAATTTGAACTTGAACACAGATTCTCCTGGCTGGCAGTCTGGTTCTCTATTTACTAGACTGATTTTATACATATATAAGTATATATGTGTGTATGTGTATACACATACATACTACCGTGTTTCCCCAATAATAAGACACTGTCTTGTTATTTTTTTTGGACAGAAAAACACCAGAGGGCTTATTTTCAGGGGAGGGCTTATTTTAATGAACATTGACAGCAATTTTAATAAACAGGTAAATGTGAACAAAAAAATGTACCTTTATTCAATAAGCAAATCACTG
>NW_027187342.1:1773975-1845690 GCF_028583685.1 Petaurus breviceps papuanus | reverse complement strand
TAGGGCTTATTTTCAGGGGAGGGCTTATTTTAGAGGAATCTTACACAATAAGGGGAGGGCTTATTTTCGGGATAGGACTTATTATAGGGGAAACACGGTATATACATATGTGTGCATATATGTATGCATATGTAGAAATATATACATATATAATCTATATGTACACACACATATATAATACAATATAATTTGGAATGAGGTTATGGTACTAACACCTGGGAAATCAGTTTCCTCTTTTTTGTAGGAAGTGGTCTTTGAAACTGGTATTGAAAGGAGTGACCAGGTGATATAATAGGGGTAATGCAGAGTTTTACAAGAATTTTCCCAATCCTTGTTAGGGTCTACATAAATGAGCCAGCACAAGACTGAGACAGAGAGATAAAACAACAATTTATCTTCTCAAGACTGTGACAAAACTCATGGGTAGGGAGGTGAAGGATATGTGGTCTTACAGATGACAACTATATATATTCTTTCCCCCAAAGCTATAAGACCCAAAGAGAGTAACAGCAGCTTACAGGGCAGTTTTCAGTAAGACCCCATAGTGCATACAGGCAGAAAAGGTGAACATTAAAAAAGAAAGATACTTACAAAGGGAAGAATGTGTCCTTACACATAGCCATTTATATCAGACTAAAGGAAACAATAACTTCAGTTAACAAATGCTGATTTGTTAAACCCTTCTGTTGTTCAGACTTGTCCTGACTCTTCAGGGCCTCATTTGGGCTTTTCTTTGTAAAGATACAGGAGGGGTTTACCTTTTCCTTCTTCAGCTCATTTTATAAATGAGGAAACTGAGGCAAACAGGGGTAAGTGACTTGCCCAGAGTCATACAGTTAGTAAGTGTGTGAGGCCAGATTTGAACTCAGGAAGATGAGTCTTTCTGACTTCAGCTTCAGGGCTCTATCCATTGGGCCTCTTAGCTGCCCAAAGCCCCTACTATGGATTTACTTGATTGGATAAGAGGTAAAGGGCTGGTTCTAGGAGTTTTCTTTTGTAATCTTAAAGTGATTCAAGGGGGGAGAGGGGGGAATGTATTGAAGGAGAAGTTCAGGACCTGTCAGAGACACCATGAAGAAAAGCAAAGAAATGCAATAACAGCAAATGTAGGGCCAAACAGAGCCCTTTGTTCTTGTTTGGTTGTTTTGGTCCTTTCTGACTCTTTGTGACCCTGGTTGGGGTTTTGTTGGCAAAGACGCTGGAGTGGTTTGCCATTTCCTTCTCCAGCTCATTTTACAGATTAGGAAATTGAGGTAGCTAGGTGACCCAATGGATAGAGCCCATAGCCTAGAGTCAGAAAGACTCATCTTCCTGAGTTCAAATGTGGCTTCAGACACTTGCTATGTGACCCTGATCAAGTCACTTAACCCTGTTAGCTTCAGTTTCCTCATCTATAAGATGGCCTGAAGGAGAAAATGGCAACCTGCTCTAGTATCTTGGCGAAGAAAACCCCAGGAAGAGTCAGACTCAGTCAAATGAACAACAACAAATTGAGACAAATAGAGTTAAGTGACTTGCTCAGGGTCACACAGCTACTACATGTCTGAGGCCAGATTTGAACTCAGCTCTTCCAGACTCCAGGCCTAGCACTCTATCCACGGTAAAACCTAGCTGCCTTGAGAGTCAGTGATATTCTCCCCCAAACCCACTTTTAACAAGAAAAACAACTCTTCCCTGAGCTGCCCCCAATTCTCCATTTTCTCTGACTTGAGCATATCACATAGATTGTACCTGGGGCTAAGGTCCTTTCAGTGCCACAAGTATTAGATCTCTTTAGGTGACACACTTTCCTTGGTCCTTCCATGTGGGGTCCTTGGCATATGATGTGGTACTCCCTTCTTCTGGGACTTTTTTTTTCTCCTTTTTGGAGAGGGAAGGTAGGGCAATTGGGGTTAAGTGACTTGCCCAAGGTCACATGGCTAGTTTTTGTGTTAAGTGACTGAGGCCGAATTTGAAGTCATGTCCTCCTGACTCTAGGGCCGGTGCTCTATTCACTGCACTACCTAACTGCCCCCTTCTGGGACTCCTTATGACAGGTAGGGAAGAGTCACATTTTTCCACCCATGGGAAGTTATAGTATCATCACATATTTCATGGATGATACTGAGCATGAACCTAAAGGCTGCCTTTATGTTTTTTTTTTTTCCTGAGAAATGTGCCTAATAGTGATCCTAAGCAACGGACTTGACTGGAGCTTTTGACTCTTTGTTGAAGATAGTTCTATTTGGGGAGAAAAAGCACAAAACCTGTGTGCTGTGTGTTTGAGAAAACATCTCCCCACAAATAGAAAATTTCTATTATAATTGTTAATGAGACAGAAACTGTTAATACCAAAGGACTGCCATTCCTTTAAATGATCCTTGTAATGTCAGAATTTCAAGTAAATTTTACTTAAATTTTTACTTTTAAGATATTTGCTCCTGATTAGGTTGAGCTGAATCATACCCTAGGTCCCCCCCATTTAGAGATTTCGCCTGGTAGGGGAGCCCAGCTCAAGCTGAATCTCAGCTTTGTGTCCTTACCTCCTTCCTTTGGGATTCTGAAATGGTTTTCCTTGCTTGGATTGCCAAGATCCACTGGGGTCTCATAAACAGGACTTCTGATTACATTCTGCTTCCTCCCATTCTCCTCCTAAAACTATAAAAATTTTTTCATGGGCTTATTTGGTAGGGAAATCCATTGGACATCCCCCAGGGTGGCAGGTCTGATGCCCTGTTATCTCAATTAAAGATGCTTTATTCCTCAACTCATGGTTTTGATCTATTTCAGGACTTGACAGATTCCAGCTCTCCATAATCTTAGACCATCACATCCCATTTAGACATTCAGAGACTTCTTGCCCCACCAAGATGGTCTGATGAGATTCACTATAGGGAAACACCCCCACCAGAAAGACCCAATCTTGGGCAACACAAAGTTACCCCCAAAGTAAGACATACTCTCCTCTCCAACTAATATCACCAGATATCCTCCCTCTATTACATAACCTCCCAAATAAGGAAAGTGGTTGAACAGCCTCACCTGATTAGTTCCTTTTGCCACCTGCCCCTGAGACTGTGTGAAAACCTATATATAGGTATATCTCACTTTGTCCTGTGGAGTTGCTAGCTACTTGGTAACTGCCCATACTCTGATACTAATTAAACTTTTTGTTTTCTAGTGTTAAAAAGAAAATTCTTTGTTCAGTCTTGATCAATGAGGCAGAATTCAGAAAAAAGGGAAATAAAAGGAGTTTATTAAAAAATAACTCGGGGCAGCCAGGTAGCACAGTGAGTAAGAGCACCGGCTCCAGTGTCAGGATGACCTGGAGATTGAATCCTGGGCTCAGACATTTAGCACCCACCAGAAACACCTGGCCATGTAACCTTGAGCACGTTACTTATCCCCAATTGCTTAGGGGTGGCCAGGTGGCACAGCGAGTAAGAGCACTGGCCCCAGTGTTGGGATGACCTGGATCAAATCCAGGTTCAGATACTCAGCACCACACCCAGAAATAACTGGCTGTGTAACCTTGAGCAAGTTACTTAACCCCGATTGCTTTTAAAAAAAAAAATAACTCAACACGGTGATGGACTGACTGATCACTAGAGATCAGCAAGGGATTCAAGACGGAGCCAGCTTTTATTGGTAATTTTCATAATGAGATAAAGACAATTTGAATGGCTCTACTTTAGCAAAGGGGGATGGGTCATTATGCCTTAGCTCCTCCCCAGTTTCTGGAATGTGCTGGTTATCAGGTAACTGTTATGTACTGGATATCAGATAGTACAAAAACTTGCAGACTGGGTGATGCCTCCTCCAACAAGCAGGTCTGGGAACAACGGGGTCACTGAGTCAGAATAACTTTCAGTATTGGCTTTGTCTTTTGATTTATTGACCTCCAGTCAAACACACCTGGGTGGGAAGAATTCCTCTCCAGGAGGATTCTAGGACCTTTAGGGTGAGAAATTCCCCAACCAGTGCTTCTTAGAGAAGATGACCACAAACAAGAAGATGAGCCCAATTGTTGGCCTGGCTTGCCAGAAGATGTGGAGCTTGAAGGAGCTGTTTGGCTCCTTCCTCCTTTGGTTGGTGAAGGTGAAATGTCTATTCAAAAGTCTTATTTAGAGCTTTGTGTTTTAAATATCAGTCTTCTGGGAATATACTATAATGGTAGTCATAAGTTACCATTTCACGTTTGAGTCTTTGGCAATATGAGCTTGTGAGACTTCTGTGTTTCAAGAATTTCTTTTTTGTGCAAAGAAAATTAATAGCTATTCTATACTCTATCTACAATGTACATCGAATATCTTTCTACTCCTTTTGGGTAAGACTTTAGATAAGGGCTCGGTGGGGCAACGGATAGTGCTGGGCTTAGAGACAAGAAGACCTGAGTTCAAATTTAACTTTAGACAATTACTAGCTGTGTGACCTTGGGCAAGACACTTAATTCTATTTGCTTCAGTTTTCTCACCTGTAAAATGAACTGGAGAAGGAAATGGCAAACCACTACAGTAACTTTGCCAAAAAAATCCCCCAAAGTGTCACGAAGAGTCAGACTTGAAAACAACTAACATTAGACATGAACTAGACCTAAACTTTAAATTATTTTCCTTGACTAGGGGGTAGTATCAGAGAATGGGAAAAAAAATCCTGACCCCCCCCCCAAGAGGCCAGGTGCCCCAAAGACTGAATATGGTCCACACAAATGTTTCCGAAGCTAGGGATCCCTTTAGAACATGACAAGTACCCTAGTCCCTCTGATTAAGAAACAATTCTATATGTTACACAAGTATGGAGGACAGCCTGTGTAAAGACTCAGGGCTGGGCTAGGGATTTTGTATATGGGCAGCCACAAGCAAACCAATTCAATGGGAAGACAGAAAATGTGAAGGTGAGTAATATGTAATAAACCTTGAATGACATGATAGATCCAGACTGTGAAGAACTGTCAATACTAAACTGAGGAACATGTATTTTATCCTAGAGGCAACAAAGAGGGACTGAAGTTTCTTGAGCAAGCAACATAGAAATACCTGTGCTTAAAGAATGTCAATTGAAACATCACCACCAAATAGAGAAGCAGACATTTTCTCTGATCCTTATAACCTCTCAAACCTTTCCAAAAGAGGAATTATACACAAGAAAAGCGATTTTAACTCCTCCGTGGTCTAGGACATTAAGAATACAGATGAAGTAGCAATTTGATGAACTAAGGGTCATCTAGGAAGCTTAGTGGGCAGAGTACATTGGGACTGGAATAAAGAAGATCTGAGTTCAAATCTGGCCTTGGACACTTACTAGCTGTGTGACCCTGGGGAAGTCATTTCACTTCTGTCTGCCTCCTTTTCTTCAAATTATTATCCTCAAAATGGGAGTAATAGTAACATCTGCCTCCCAGGGTTCCTGTGAGGATCAAATAAGATAATATTTTTAGAGCACTTAGCACAGTGACTGGCTCACAAGAAGATATTTAATGTATGCTTGTTACCTCCTCCTCTTCTTTCCCTAGTGTTTAAGATGCTCACTTGGTACCAACTTCCCCGCTGCCCACCATGCTTTAGCAAGGGTACATAAGCTGCCTTCACAAATTTGCCATAGAACTCAGCTTTATCCTATTTCTCTTCCTAGTGCCACAGAAAACCAATAGGAAGAAACTTGCTCAGGCAAAGATAACAGCATGGCAGTGCTTTGTGCTGAAACTGAGCTCAGCCAGAGAACAGAGCAACAGAGGCAACTGAGAAAAGATGTGTGTTTGTAGTTGTATGGCATTCCAATAACCCTGAGGGAAAGAGACCAGCATTCATCTAAGGTCACTTCTGTCCTCTCAGAAATTCCTTGGGGTGGAGACTGAGGCTGGTGAAATATGGATTTCTTATCACAGGAAAAGACTTAGATACCTTTGAGGTCCAATCCCCAAGGAAACCACAATCAAAATAGAAGGAGTCAGAAAGTGAGTGATAAGGGAGTATGAGGGAAAAAAAGACCAAAAATTACCAAAGATCCCAGAAAAAAACCTCACCTAAAATCATTGAACAACTAAACCAATGGGAAAGATATCAGAAAGGAATATGGCCTCCAGATCAAGTAAAAGACTTCAGACATCTTAATTAATACCTAATGAGGCAGAGGACATTAAAAAAGCATGGAGCTATGACAGGTTGTTTCTAAATAAAAGAGAAATAAGAATCATGAAATCAGACTTTATGACCTGAATAACAGAAATGATTGACAGATAAGAAAAACTTGAATCCCCAGTGACAAGTCTCACCAAAGAAAACAAAAGAAAGAATAACTAATTGGGAATGCAAACACATAAAAGTGAAGGACAAGTTGTCAGAAGAGAATAAAAAAGGAACAACATTAAAAGAAAACATGATCTTCAAGCAAAACATATTGATCTTGAAGTTAATATGTGTGGAGACAACTTAGAGATTGATTACAGGTCTCCTAGAAGAACCTGACAAATCAAAAAACCTGGAAACTCTAATGCAAGAAACAAGAAAACTATTTGGAACTTCTGAATACAAAAGAATTTCAATTGGATAACTTTGTGGAGGATATGTTGATAAGGGGAAGACACTGGAGGCAGAGAGAATAATTCAGAGACAAGTGCAATAATACAGGAGAGAGATGATAAGGACCTGAACTCAGGTTGTTGAGAAAAAGAATCAGAAGAATCAAAGGCAAGAGCTGTTGTAGAGGGAGGAAACTTTGATAACAGGTTAAATATGAGGGATGAATGAATATGAAGAGTCAAAAATGAACCTACGAGTCTGGAAGAATTCTTAACAGAAATGGGGAAGTTAAGAAGGAAAGAAAGGTTAGGAGGAAAGATGATGAGTGAACATGTTGAGTTTGAAATACCTTTAGGAAATCTGGTGGAGCTGTCCAGCAGGCAATTGGAAATATAGGCCTGGAGCTCAGGACAAAAATGATTGCGATTTAAGAACCATCTGCATAGAGATCATTGTTGAATCTATGGTAGCTGATGAGAGCACTAAAATAAAGACTATAAAGGCAAGGAAACAGCCCAGGTCAGATCCCTGAGGCACACTCACATGTAGCAGGCAGGAAATGGATGTTGATTCTTCAAAGGAGACTGAGGGGGAAAGGTTAGTCAGGTGTGAAAAGAACTATGACAGCAGTTTTATACACATATACACACACACACAGAGGAAGAAATGTGCTCAGATGGAGAGGGTTGTCAATAGTGTAAAATACTGCTGAGAAAGCAAGAAGAATGAGAACTGAGAAAAGGCTATCAGATTTAGCAATAAGGAGACCACTGGGACCTTGAAGAGAGAAGTTTCAATAGAGCGGTGGTAACCAAAACCAAATTACATGGGTTTGAGAAGTGAGTATGAAGCAAGAAAATGAAGTCAATGAGTTTGGACAGTTTTTTATAGGTATTTGGCTATAAAAGGGATAGCTTGTGGGAACTGTAGGATCAAGTGAAGGTCTTTTAGAGATGGGACAGATCTGGGCTTATTTGTAGACAGAGAAATAAGCAGAGAGATAGAAAATCAGGGAGAAAGAGGTATTCATTTGGTTCATGAATAGAGAAGATGGATAATGGGAGTAATCCAGGTTTGGATTTTAGAAGGGGATGAGAATACAGCAAGAGATTCAAGAGACAATGGGATTCAAGGGCAGAAAAAAAAAACATGTGATACTGAATGGGTTAACAACATTGTCAAGATTTTGAAGAGGGTAAAATGAGACCAGAGCTTGGAAAAGGAAAGAAAGGTAGAAGGTTGTGGTAAAGATGGACTAATGTTTTGGAGTGGTGGGACATTGGGATGAATAGAAGTATATAGAAGGAGGAGTCAGGGAGTACCTCCTGATTTGCTGGACTGGGGCACTTCCCATGGGGCTACAGATATGCTTTCAACCCTCTCTTTGGGATATGTGTTTTGCCCCTTTGCTAAAGGATAAGTTCCTTGCTGAATAATACAATTCTTTATTGGTGATTCTGATAACTAAAGGGTTAAGTAGAAGATGATTGTCTGAGACAAGATATACTGGCTACTTTGTGGGCTATAAGATTATTAGGGAGAAACAGCTCCCCATCTTTTTGAAATGTATCCATTGCTTTTTTTCTCTTGAACTTGCAGAAAAATGGAGATGGGGATTCTCTTCCAACCATCTTCCCCCCCGGCCCCCACCAGTAAAAACAGGAATTATAATCACATGGAGGCAAAAATGTGTGCTTGCCTCAGCAAGCCTGAATCCTAGTTGCCTATTTTCTTCCCTAAGTAAGAGCCAGCAACTAGGTATCATGAGAAACAGACACTTCCACTTTCATGGCTGCTTGAGGAGTTTAAGAGGTTGGGCATTTTTGAGTATTTAATTTTCGTCATTTCTTATACCTGTATTTACTCCAGTAAAGCCCTAATGAGCCAGGCTTTATTGTGGGATAACTTCAGACTGTTAACAAAGAATACCAGTACTGACTGTAGAGAGAAATAAGACACGAGATCACAGGGCAAGTAGCTGAGATTGGAGGAACTATAGTAGGACAGGTAATGCTGGGTTCAAAACAGAGATGAAAAGAAGCCAGATGTGAGTCAGAAGCTCACCCTTGAAGGTGTCTCAGAGGGTATCTAGTCCAACCTTGGACAAGAATATCCTCTCCATTATCTTGACAAATGGTAATCTAGCCCCTGACCTTCAGTGATTTCCTGATGCAGTCCACTCCATGGATAGTTCTAATTATTTAGAACTTTTCCCTTTTATCAGGCCTGAATCTTCCTGTAAGGAATGAGTGTGCTCAGTACTGCCCATATAGGTTATTTCTGTCCACATGAATCTAACTAGATATGGCTCATGGAGATACAAGAATAGACATATCTAGAATCTTCTCTCCCCACTCCCTTTCTCCAAGAAAGACTAATTTCTCCCAAGAGGGAAGGAGTTTGGGACCAAAGGATGAACACTCTACTCTCCTTATAAAGAACAAATGCTAGGCTAGAATTATATCTATATTGCTAGTTTAGAGGAAATAGTTTTTAGGTTCAAGCTGAGCTATCAATTACTATCCTTTAATGGGGAAGGAGTGCCCCAACCTACACAGCCAAGGTTTGATACCCTTTCTACAAAATGCCAGTTCCACAAGGAATATACAAATAGCAAATAAACCCATTTATCCAAACAGTAAAGAGAAGTTGGGGGAAAGTATACATATGAGAAAATATACTAGGCATTAATACATAGAGTGAATGAGCTCTCATTGGGAATGAGAAATCCCAAGTTCAACAGAGAGACCCAAATTCCACCCAAGGGGAAATTCTCCTGAATTCTCTAGTACAACAACGTAGGAATAGGGGTATGATCAAAGTGCCGGCTCCTCTACATATCAGCTTCTTCCCAGAGTGTCCCTCTCTATTCAGGGATCTGTGAGCCTTGGGTCTTCTTTGTTGATCCTGGAAGCCAAAAGACCAGAATTTCTCCTTTCTCAGACTCCTGCCAGCTATATCCTTCATGCAGTCATGGAGTATTGAATAATTAATCTTTCCATACAAATGGGTTTTGAGGAATGGATTATATGTCTCTTTGCAACTTCTACCCATTGCTTCAAGTGCTATCTTCTGGTGGAGTCAAAACAAGACAATTTTCCCCCCTTGTAGGATGACTTTTCAGACAGTCAAAATGGCTTAATGCTTTCTCTTTTCAGGCTAAACATCCTGCATTCCTTCAATTGGCTCTTTTGTGGCATAGTCTCCAGTGGTCACCCTGTTGACCTTCTTCTAGATACTCCAGTTTAACAGTGCCATCCCTAAAATGTAGTCTAAATGTAGTTTAACAAAATATATCAAGCATCTACTATTTGCAAAGCCCTGTATTATTAGACTCTGTAGGGGATATAAGTCAAGATCTCTTTTCCCAGTTTGGAAGCATACTTTTAAAAAATTGTAAACCTGAGAATATTGCGAAATAATATTTCTTCATCTTTAAACCCCTTCCAGACTTTTCCCTTGGGAAAGTGGAAAGAACAAAGGCAAGGGCTTTCCTTTGAAATGACATAAGGGTGATAATAAAACTTAACTCTTGTCTGGATGAGATTATTGCCTCCCACCCACCTGGAATGATTGGAGCCCTGACCAACGTGGGGACAGTGTTTACTCTTTTGAAATTCAAAGTTAAGATATTAGCCACAGGAAAGATCTTAAGGGAAAGAGATCCAGGAAAGAACTGAGTAGTGATTATTCTAGAATGTTTACCCAAAAAACTATATTTTAACATATTATGATCTTTTTCCTTGTTCAAGATTCCTATTAATATTATCTCAAAATTGTCATGGGGCAAAGACATGTTGGAGAGCCTGGGGAAACTGCCATTTAGGAATCTCATTCTAATGACTTAGAATTAACCTAAAATTAAATAAGTTTCTGGTACACTGACACCTAAAGTACCTTATTTGTTTTTCTTTCACATCAAGAAAATTACAGCCCACTCAAGGCAACAAGACATAAGTTCATGCAAAGTTAAGGGAAGGACTGGTCAATGAGGTCCTAGTCATCAGAGTAGAGGTTCTTAATTCTTTTTTTTGTTTGTTTCATTGGCTGCTGAGGCAGTCTAGTAAAGTGAATGGACTCTTCCTCACTACAATGCTTTTAAATGTATACAACAAAATAAATAAGATGGGGGTGGCTAGGTGGTGCAGTGAATAGAGCATCGGCCCTGGAGTCAGGAGGATCTGAGTTCAAATCCAGCCTCAGACACTGAACACAAAAAAAATTAGCCATGTGACCTTGGGCAAGTCACTTAACCCCAATTGCCCTACCCTCCCCCCTCCAAAAAAAAAGTAAAAGAAAAAAATAAGATGACAAAGGAAGCTTAAATTGAAATACAATTGTTAAAATATTAAAAAAAAAAGTTTATGGATCTCAAGTTAAGAACCTCTGATTTAGAGCATATACAATATGCTTTGCCTATCATCAACCCAATGGATGTTTGGTGCCTGCTTCAGGAAATGGGTGATGAAGGGTCCCCATCCCTCCCTGATTCAAAGCATATTCAGGTATTTTTTAAAATTTGGTTTCCTGTTGGCTTATTGAATAGTGGCAAAAAGCCTTTTAATTGGCTGCTTAGTGGCAATTGAATATTCATACAAAAGTCTTAAACAGATGAAATCTCTCTTCCTTGCTTTAGTCCTTGATGTTTCTAGAGGAAGAAATACTGTAAGCCTCCAGGGAGAGAGATATTGGCGGTTACATGCTCTAAGGACAGAGTCCTCATTGACTAGTCTGTTCATTATATAAATAATGGCAAAAGGTAATCACAACAAAAAATGAGTAAAAAAAGAAAGTACTATATAATGCAAAATGTCCAAAAGATCAGCCAGTTGAAAAGCAAAAAATTTTCTTTTTTTGTCTTTATTAATTTGTTTGTTTACTTTTTGTTTACAGGATTCAGTTCCACAATCCCTTGAGTTTCAAATTTTCTCCCTCTCCCTCTGTTCCCCCCTCCCCCATGGTGAAAGCAAAAAATTCTTTTTTCTTTTTTCTGCTTTTTGGAGGGGGGAAGGTAGGACAATTGGGGTTAAATGACTTGCCCAAGGTCACACAGCTAGTTTTTGTACTAAGTGTCTGAGGTCACATTTGAACTGAGGTCCTCCTGACTCCAGGGCTGGTGCTCTATTCACTGTACCACCTACCTTTCCTGGAAAGCAAAAAATTATTGATGAAAAATCAGTAATCCTTTAAAGAAGATTTTTCTCGAATTCAAGGACATTGATTTAATTTGCCTCCTAAATTTTTGTAGCTATTTGCTATCGTGATAGAATTTTTGGATGTATTTTCCCATAGATCATTCAAAATATTGTCCAGGAGTTGCCTATACCTGGTATAGAAATAAATGCAATTTAAAAGGAGGGAGAAATCCCTGTAGTCTGGAGTTGATTGGGAAGATATCATAGAAAAATAGGAAACTGAAATTTATAGAATAATATTTAATAAATAAATAAAATTTATAGATAGAAGAATAGGATATGTCAGATGGGAAGAATGATATAAGCAAAAGTGGAGAGGTAGAAAAGTATATGTTTGATTAAAATAGGGGATTCTAGTTGGGTAATAACGAAAGAAACATTGAGGTCATGTTAAAAAGAGTCTTCAAAGACTACAGTCGTTGCATAATGGAAATCCTTAGATGGTTCCTAAACAGACATGAAACAAACAAAAAAACCAGACCTGGGGCAGAGGAGTTCATTCCTTCCATCTTTCCTGTTGTGATCAAAATGGCAGAAGATCATGATAGAACACAGACTTACAGAATGTTTCTGGTCTGTGAAAGGAATGGAAATAGAACAGATAGGAGGTGAACCTTGAGCATTTTCTGCAGGCTCCTTCACATTCGTGCATTTGGAGACATCTTTTACTTTTGTCACAACTTCTTTGAGATGTAGAGTCAGTCACCAGACAGTCTCTGCAAGGAAGAAACAGGGACATAGATGAGTCAGTGCTTTTCACTTGGAGCCTGGTTTCCTGTGGGAAGAAAAAGTTAAGAAACACCCACTGGTCAGTGCCTGCTCATGGTGATGTTTACCAGTTGCGGTGGCAGAATTGTTGGATAAATTTGATGCCTCCTGGGCCTCTACATAATATAGAGAATGTAGGAGCTGGTTATTTTCCTTCCTCATGAATCATTTTTCTCACCTATTGGCAGAAAGACTGAAGGTACTAACATGACCAATGTGTGAATTTGTTTTGTTTGATTATGCATCTTTTTACAAGGGATGACTCATTTGGAAGAAAATTTGTGAGGGAAGACATTGGGATAGTAATAAAGATGAAAATATTTTGGAAGTAAACCTCACACTTCTCAAATGAAGACTAAGTGTATTAACAAAACCACAAAATATTTCAGAAGGCTATTTGAGATTATCCAATCAGCAAACATTTATTAAACACCTACTGTATACCAGACACTGTGCTAAGTCATAGGAATGCAATGACAAAAATGAAAGAATACATGCCTCCATGGAGCTTACAGTCTTTGCAGGAAAAAAGTCACATACACATATACGTAAATACTTAATATACATGTAGCTTTTATATGAACCCAACTTCCACTCCTACTTGATGAGTTGATTCCCCAGAGCAAAACTACATCTCCTCTTCAGAGTTCTACAGGTACCCCTGAAAGGCCAGGGTGATTCTCTTCTAATGCTGCTGGCTTCAGCCCTCATTCTGGTATGTTCTCTCCAATATCAATCAACAGTGATAAGCACTCCAGTATTATTTAACCAATTAATATTTTAACTTTACAAGATGATATTTACTGAGAAGATAGAGCAAGAATTAAAGTATATACTTTATATATTTTCCCTTAACATCTGGGGGCATACCCTTTCTCTATATCAACTTGTTCCTTGGAGAGAATGGGTTCAGACCAAGTTCAATTCCAAATATGCTACTGATAGATGAGTTGCTCTCACTTCCTCTTGGTTGCCTTTGATACACTTCTAAACTTAGTCAAGCTGGTCACTCAGGATGTCATTTATCCACCAGGCTCAATTGTATGCATAATCTGTTATAGAATCAAAGTCTTGCACTTCTGATGGTTTACTGTCCTGAACTTTTCTGAAGCTCACAAGGTCACAGCCTAAGTCCCATAGTCCTTTACCTAGGAAGAATAAAGAATAAAGAGGTAAAGAACAGAGCTCTCAAATCTTTGGTCAATTAGTGACTGTTGAATGCATTCCTAGTTCTGGCTCAGCAACCAATCAATGTTCATTTCTTTACAATGAGGTTAGAAAACTATAAAATAATTATGGCTATACATGATCTGAAACTCAGATGGGGATTGCAGCCAGCCAAGCAAGCCTGATGTGCATGCTCATAGAGACTGGGCTTGGCCAATCTCACACAATATTAAAAAAATAAATGAAACATAATTTGGAGTGGTGATGGTATTAGTATCTGGATAACCAGCATCATGTAGGAGGCAGGATTTTATAAGGGCTTTGAAGGAAACTAAATTCTAAAAGGCAAAAATGAAGAGGAAGAGCATTTCAGGCATGGGAGAGCACTCGACCAAGGCACAAAGACAAGAGAAAAAAATGTTATATGTGAAGAATGGCAAGAGATCCAGTTTGATTAGAACATAGAATGTATGAAGGGGATGTGGAATAAACCTGGAGAATAGGTTGATCCCAGGTTGTAAAGGACTTTAGATAGCAAACAAAATAATTTTATATTTGTTCTTGGCGTTATTAGCAATCCATTGGAGATTACTGAATAAGGGAGTGAAATGGCTTTGGACTATGCTTTAAAAATATCATTTTGATAGCTGTGTAGAAGATGGATTGGAGACAGGACAGACAAGCAGAGAGACCAATTAGGAATTTATTATAATCGTCCAAGCTATAAACCAAAAAAACTAAATTGTGGGAAAAGGGGAAAAGGAGAGGGTAACCCAAAAACAAAGTTCCTTCTTTAATAAAGGGAAAATTCAAAGTTAAAATCTATACAGTTAGTATCATAAAACATGGAAATTTTGTTTAGAGTGGTTGTTATGGGAATGGGTATTTAAGATCTTCTCTGCCCCTTGGCTAGGCTTAAGTGACTCTGAGAAGCTTCCTTGATTTGAAAATAATTTCTGCCCCCTAATAGGCTGAATGTGGTCACCACATAAATTAGGCCACCCCTAAGCAATTGGGGTTAAGTAACTTGCTCAAGCTTACACCGCCAGGTGTTTCTGGGTGGGTGCTAAGTGTCTGAGCCCGGGATTCGATCTCCAGGTCTTCTCAACACTGGAGCCGGTGCTCTTACTCGCTGTGCTACCTGGCCTCCCCTCCTAGGTGATTTTTTGATGAAAAAAAATCTTTAAGTAAATATTTTGTTCGGTTCCTCCAGATTCAGAAATATTTTCTGGAACAATTTGTTCTAAAATACAAGTAAACAACTGCAGGGAGTTGGTGGGGGGTGGAGGTGGTAAATCCACCTATCAAGAGATACACGGGCACTTAATAAATCCCCTCTTCCCACCCCCACCCCCCATCCCAGTGCCCCATTCATTCATGGGTTGAATTGTTTGCTTTCTGTGCTGTCAATTCAAATAAAAAACAAACAAACAAACCAAAAACACTCACTGAATACCTCCTTGGTCTAAGACACTGTGTAGGTACAAGTGCTGAGCAAAACAACCAAGTCAGAGTCCAGATTTCCATCCAGTTTCTCTTCCAGAGACTGAAGAGCCAGTCTGTTGCCTGGAAACTAATCTCTAATCAGGAGAGGAAAAGCAGAAAGATACTCTTATGGCCAAAGGGAGGCCAACAGAGCCTGGGGCTAGATAGCATCAAAGCTCTATTCTCATTTTGACCTATTCTGACTCAGTCCCAGACTCCTACTCGCTGGAAGACTAAGAATTTAAAAGGATATCACAGGTTACCTAGTCCAATCCCTGCCTGAAGCAGGAATCAGTCAAAAAGCAAAGGTCTACTACGTGCCAGGCCCTGTGCCAGGCACCAGAAACATAAAGACAAAGAATGAGACAAACCCTAAGAGAGGGCAAGTACCCAAATATTGACAGAATAAATGTAAAGAGAATATAAATATATATTTATATAGTTATTTATATATAATATTATATATATATTATAAAATATAAATACAAAGAGAACAAATATAGTCTTTAAACATAAGGGATCTCTATTTACTACATCCTTGAGAAGTGGTCATAGATTTAGATCTGGAAGTTCCTTAGGGACAATTTGATCAAAACTCCACCCCACCACCCCATCCCCATTTTACAGATCAGGAAACTGAAACCCAAAGAGATTAAATGTTTGGCCCAAGGTCACATATGCAGTCAATGAACAGAGGTAGGATTTGAATTTAGGCCTTCTGATTCCAGAAGTGGTGTTTTCCCATTCACATGGAAGTCATTTTTATACAGCTCTAATTATTTAGGAGGCACAGAAAATAGAATCCTGAACCTGGAGTCAGAAGGACTCATCTTTCTGAGTTTAAATCTGGCCTCAGATACTTATTAGATATGTGACCCTGAGCCAGGGGTGGGGAACCTGCTGTAACAAATCACTTAACCCCGTTTGCCTCAGTTTCCTCATCTCTAAAGTGAGCTGGAGAAGGAAATAGCAAACTCTTCCAGTATCTTTGCCAAGAAAACACCAAATGTAGTCACCAAGAGCCAGATACAACTGAACAAAAAAAGTTATTTAGCAAGTTTTAAACTTGTGTTCATCCATGCACTGCTTCTTAATCTTAAATCGTTGTTCTTATTTATGCCAAACAATATATGTCTATTCTTACTTATACATGATAACCTTTCAAATATGTGAAGGATGTATCTCTGCCCCTTTCTCTCCATTCCTCCCATTTCCTTTCCAAGTTAAATATTCTCAAGTCCTTTAACCATTCCTCCATCTAGCATAGTTTTAAACTTCTACACCATTCTGGACGTGTTCCACAGGAAATGCTCCAATTTGTCACTGCTGTATTAATCCTGCCCTGAATGCAAGAAACTGCGGGTACAGACATTTGTTGCATGTTCTTGATTGAGTAGCCAATGGGACAAAGCTACCACCTGTGGAATGATGACTGAATACAGCCAAGTCAGAACCTCGATCATACTGTGTTCCAAAAAAACCTCTGTCAGCCTCCTATAGTTGAGCAACTGAGTTCCTTTCTCCTATTTCTTTCTAGTTTTTACATGTTTGGTACAAGAAACTTGAATGGCAAAGCTGCTTATGAGCCCCTTTGGGCCTTGGCACTATCATAATTCAGCTGCCCTACCTACCTGGAAGTGCTTAGAGTAATAGATGAAGGGAAGAGATGAACTATTCATTAAATATAAGGAACATTGACCAGTGGGCCATGGGGCAGAGGTTGATACCCTCGGTATTGGGTAGCTGCTCCCATTTGCAAACTCTTCCCTGGTAGACTCACTTTTCTTGGTCAGGGGTATTCACACTACTCTTAGCCAAAGACTATTTCTTTGTTACTTTTATTGAGGATCCTCCTATCTCCACCCCTCAGTCTTTTGGGGTCATTGTACCATTTGTTTAGGAACTCCATGTTGCAAACATAGAAATCCATGGTTGGCCCATTTCTGTTGAGTAGAAGACTCTCCATTTGCCCCCAGCTATATAAGTTTAGGGCTGCTAGTCCTATCACCTCCTCAATTTCCCATTTTCTAAAACTCACTTTCTCTTTTTAGAAGCTGGAAATCATATTTGCCCGTTCATGATTCCCAAGGGCAGTCATTTAATTGGAACATATCGTATACCTAGGTTTTTAAAGGCACTAATATAACTAATCTTTCAGCTCTTTGCTGAGTCCTAAAATAAAGTTTTAATGCTGCCTTTTGTTCATAGTAATTTTTATAAATATCTTTCTTTCTCTGACCCCAACTGAACTTTCTCTTATAGCAAATGAAAACAATTATGCAAAAAAAAATAAAGCAAACAAACCAGAGTGATTCTGTTTGACAATGTAAGCAACATTCTTCCCTAGTGATTCTTAGCCTCTCTTCTGAGAAGAAGTAGATATATTTCATCATTCATTCTCTGGGGCCATTATTGGTTTTTTAGTTTAGTCCATTTAGTCATCTTTCAATTTATAGGATTACAATCACTATATAATTCTTTTGGTTCTATTTCTTTTATTCTTTATTAATTTATACAAGTTTCCCCATGTTTCTCTGTATTCCTCATAGTTTCCATTTCTTACTGCACAATAATATTATATTCTATTAGACTTTTTTTACTGGTTCATCAGTGTAGATTTTCCCAGGAGTAAGCAACTTCCTCTATCAAAACAGATCAGTATCTGCCCTGAAACTTAAGTCTTAGAGAGATCGATGTCTATCTAGGGTAGAGAGAGGTTAGGTCATTCAGTCAGACTATAGGCTATATGTTGGCCATTAGGGTTGGCACTGAGGAAAAATGCCAAAGAAAAGCAGAAACATGCTACAGATTGCCTGTGATGCCTCAATTGCTGTGAAGGTTCCTTTCTTCATCTTCCTGCTTAAAACAGCTTCCTGCTACTTCTATCCATATATAAGTTCCCCCTTGTCCCCAAAGTCTGGTCAGGGACAAATCTTGGCTGTCTAGGCTACTTCCTGCATGAGAGATCAGTCTCCTCTCTGCCCTCTGTGGTCATGGTCAAAGACAAACTATATTTTCCTCTTGGGCCAGAAATTACGTACATATTCCTTTCAAAATTAGCAATGGTATTCTAAATATCTGCAAACAGGCATTACAAACAACAACACAAAAGAATAAGAATAATTATACAAGCCTAGGGCAGCAGCTCGGTGATTCAGTGGATAGAGTGCTGGGCCTGGAGTCAGAAAGACTCCTCTTCTGGAGTTCAAATCTGGCCTTAGTTACTTCCTAGCTGTGTGACCCTGGGCAAGTCACTTAACCCTGTTTGCTTCAGTTTCCTCATCTGTAAAATGAGCTGGAGAAAGAAATGGTAAACTACTTCAGGATCTTTGGCAAATGGGTGATGAAGAGTCAGATGTGACAGAACAACAAAATACAAACCTCACAGGATTTGTGGCCACTCACCACAAATATACATCAACAGGACATACCATAGCAAGGATTCCTGAGGGAGAGAGAGGAAGCAGAATGTGGGGGTGAGTCAAACCACTGCTACCACCTTGACTACACTTCCCCTCAGACCCTGATGGAGATAATCCAGGACCCTGAACCTAAGAGCATAACAGTGTCCCCCAGAGCACTTGACCTGCTTCCAGCCCAGCCCAGCCCCACACCTTCCCCTGGCTATCACTGAGGAAAATCATTTTGGAGAAGGAGCCCACCTTCCTTATAGCCACCAATGATGGTAGCTGGCCAATTATCACTAATGAATGGTGGTGGTAGTATTTCTGCCCCCAGACCAGCCCTGTTTCAATCAGGTCCCAGACCTCACACTCACATCCTCCCTTGTGGGGAGATAACTCTTATAGACAAGGGGTCAGCCTCCCCCATCAACGGCCAATCAATTGCCACCCACACCTAGGGCAAACCATCCTAGCTGAAGCAGCAAGACTTTCTGAGGCAGACATAGGAGACAAGGAAGGCCAAACCACCACCACCTTGACTGCCATCTCCCCTCAGGCCCTGATCGACATAGCCCAGGACCAGGACCCCAAGAGACTTCAGAATAGCAGTGCTAAGAATCCAGTATCAATTGATTCAATATCAGAAACTGCTATGGTTTCATCAGAGGAAATGACATTTAAGAAGATACATTACCATCTTCTTTGCCATTGAACCCTAAGGACCATAGGACCTTTCCACCCGGCTTGCCCCTGAAACCTTCCATTTTTGTTGTCTCAGCCACTAGAATGTGAGCTCCTTGAGAACAGGGACTGTCTTACCTTTCTTCTTTGTACCCCTAGTGCTTAGCACAACACCACACATAGTAAGTAATTGATGAATGCTTTATTAGTCCATCCATCCATTCATCCAAAACACATAACATACTGCCACACGTAACTGGACAGGTGGCTTCAGTGGCTACCTCTAAATTACATTCAAGACAATGTTACATGCTCATTTGGTGGCAGCACATTTATAACCTTAGTATACAAGCTAATGAGGATAGCAGCAAAACAATGCCAGTTAGCAGTACAATATCAATAAACCTATAAAATGACGGAGCATTCGGGCTGGTTTGCGTGCAAATGGACTGCATCGGTATACATAACTAAGAGTCAAATCCAGCTACAGTAATGCATAGCACTAGTGCATGACCAAATACACACATGGCAGCATTTCTCTCCAGCCTGCCCTTCCTATTTTCTCTATGATATTTAGTTCTTCATCCTGAAGTTGACTCCAGCCCTGGAAACGGCATATTGGAAGGTTCCTCCACCCTTGTGGCCTCTCCTTCTGATTGGATGGTTCCTCCCAGAACTTCCATTTAAGGAGCACATCTAGGCTGGCCATGTCTCATTCCTCTCCAGGCTACACTCTGGACTTTCTTTACCATGCCTCCTGATTGCATTCCTTTGTCTCCTCTCTTTTTCAGTTTCTTTCCTTGAGGGATGGAACTGTCTTTCTATTTGAATCTGTACATACCAGTCATTGGCTGGTACATAGTAAGGGTTTACTTAATAAATGCTTGTTGCCTGACTGAACAATGTAAAAAAGCAGCATAATTCAGAACATACAATAATTGGCAAGTGCATCAATACACAAATGTAATTACCTGCAAGGTACATGTTCTTTTCTCATTATAGATATACACATTTCACCAGTTTCATTTGGAACATCATGTCTTAGCCTGACTATGATTCAAGTGGGTCAAGCTTCTTTGTGACCTGCCAGTCTATCTGCCCCATACCTGACCTAGTTGATGATAAGGGACAATCATAATTATCATCAGAGCTTTCAGTCTATGATCCCAAGCTGGAAGTTGTTTAAGGCTCTTGCTGTCTATCCATGTCTCTAAGCTCTAGAGGTTGTCTCTTTAACTGTCACTATGGCAGGAAAGGGTTGCCTCTGAGTTCAGTCCTCTCCCTTTATCTCCCTCTTCAATAGAAGGCATGGCCATTGGGTTACAGTGCAGAGTGTCTTCTTCACTAGAAATGTCATTTCCTGCACCCATGTCTAGCATCTTTCATGTAGATTCCACTGAGGTAAGTGTCCACTACTATTCATCAGCAAGTCTTATTGTCCTAATAGCAATAAATGGTTTAAGTGAATTGCCTTTACAAGGCCCTTGTCAGTGTCTTGTAAGGTATCAGTCCAAGTTTCTCAACAATTTGTTATGGAGTAGTTTTCCATTAATCTGCTAATTTGTGTTTCTCTTGAAGACCAAGTTTTCCTAGTGGAACTCTCTCCTCATTGAAGGTCACCACAACTAATGCATACATCACACCATCATTCACTTCTGTCAGAGCCCTTCTGAGCAGAAATCATAGTTTGTTGGTGCATTTCCTTCTGTCTCTCCCTCAGCTGAAATGTGAAGTGATTGTAAGTGTTTGTATCCACTCAATATTCCGAGACTCCAAAAAACAAGTCAATAAGTAGACAAGACTGCCACCAAAACATTAGGTATAAAAGGGTAAACTACTCCTGTGGCATCATTCCTGGTAGAGTTATGCCTATGTACTAGAAATGTGTAAATTCAAGGTAAATGTTACATGGGTAATAATAATAATAACTATTATTTATATGTTTTTTTTAAATTTTGCAAAAAAATATGTGTGTATGTATATATATATATATATATATATATATATATATATATATATATATAGAGAGAGAGAGAGAGAGAGAGAGAGAGAGAGAGAGAGAGAGAGAGAGAGAGAGAGAGAGAGAGAGAGTTTTCTTTTTCTGGCTTAATTCTCTTTGGTTTGGTTATCAGAACCAAATTTGCCTCATAGAAGTTTGGCAAAAAAATTTTTTTAATTTAAAATTTTTTTTAATTTAAAAATTTTAAGTCTTTTTAAAAATTTTTGCATGTAATTTACATAAAATGGAATTGATTGTCCTTTGAATGTTTGAAAATTTTTCTCATAAATCTATTCCTTCTTGAATTTTTCCTTTGAGAATTAATTTCTGGCATGCTTATTTGCTTTTACTTCTATTTCACTGATAGTGACTTATTTAACTTTTGATTTCTCATTTTGTTGATTTGAATTTTTAAATATTTTGATAAATATTCATTTTATTTCATCCAGTTGTCATTTTCATTGGCCTACAACTGGACAAAATAGATTTTAAAATAATTTCCCTCATTTCTTTTTACCCTTTTAGGAATTCTCCTTTTCCATTGTTTTATTTTGGTAATTTGGTTTTTCCTATCTTTTAAGAAACCAAATAGTCTAACAGTTTGTCTATTTTGTTAATTTTTGTAAAAAAAAGTTTTATTCATTATTTCAATGATGTTTCATTTCAATTTTATGTCTGATTTTCAGAATTTATACTTTTATGTTTATTTGAGGGTCTTTTCATTTGTTGTTTTTCTGGGTTTTTCTTTTTAAAGTTTTTTTGTATGCTCAATTCATTGATCTTTCTCTCTTTTACTGATGAAAGTGTTTGGAGGAATACATTTCCCCTTAATGACTATTTTGGCTATATCCCAAAAGTTTAGCATGGTATCTTATTTTTTTCATTTTTTAATGAAATTATTTATCATCCCTGATTGGTTCTTTAACCTACACATTCTTTAGAATTATATTATTTGGTTTTAATTTCAGTCTAAATCCTTTCTTCAACTTCCTTTTAAAAATTATTATTATTAGTGCACTGTGGCTAGTAAAGGATGTAATTATTATTTGTGATTTTTCTGCATTTGTTTATGAGACTTTATGTCCTATGGCCAGTTATTTTTTTAAAAAGGTGCCATCAAACCTATTTTCATTCAGTAATCAGCAGAAATCTATCACATCTAAATTTTTAAGATATAATTTAAGATATCTTTAACAACTTTTTGTTTATCTTTCTTGTTAGAATTGTCTAGGTCTGAAAGTGAGACACATTATAGTCTCCAAATATTCTAGTTTTACTTTCTATTTTTCCATGTAGCTTGATTAGCTTTTCCTTTAAATACTTACATACTATATCATGAGATGCATACATGTTAAGTTATAGAGACTTGACAGAAACTGAACCTATGATTTCATTGGTATAGAGAACTCCAAGGTATTTAAATTTCATTAGCCAGGTCAGTTCCTTCCTTTTAACTTATATCCTTAGATAGTTGCCTAAATTACTGAGAGACTTGCCATGGCTCATATGGCTAATGTGTTAGCAGTAGAACTTGAACCCAGGTCTTCCTGCCTACAAGACCAACTTTTTGTCCACTATTCTACAATGGTTCTCATATATGAAGTACTCATTTGTATTCTATCATCTATTGTACCTTTAAACATAATGCACTTTCCTTATCTCTTTTGACCATGTCAATGTCTGAGATCATAATTACTATTTCAATTTTTAAAAATTCACCTGAGGTATAATATTTTCCAATCCCTCATTTTAACTCTATGTGAATCTTTAAATTAAGTGTGTTTCTTATAAACAATATATTGTTAGATTCTATTTTTAAATCCATTCTATTGACCTCTTCCATTTTATGGATGAGCTCAGCCCATCCACACTCATGATGGTAGATAGGAGATAGATTGAGAATTTAGTAATTGATTACTATTTGGCAGTCACTGTGCTCAGTGCTTGGGATATGCAAGCAAAGAAGACAGTATCTCTTTTTTTTTTTGGAAGGGGGAAGGTAGGGCAATTGGGGTTAAGTGACTTGCCCAAGGTCACATGGCTAGTTTTATGTTAAGTGTCTGAAGCTGTATTTGAACTCAGGTCCTCCTGACTCCAGAGCCAAGACTTTATTCACTGAGTCACCTAGCCGTTCCAACAGTATCTGTTTTCAAGAAACAATGAAAAAAATGCAATATATATATATAGGAGAACTCCAACTGGTGGTAGAAAGGGTACTGGAACAGGGAAAGGTGAATCTGGAAAATGAGTCCAGGCATAGTTGAAACAAAATATGGCTAGGGTCCTTTCTAAAATGTTAATAGTGAAGAGGAAGTCACCAGTCAGGAAAGGCTGTCCTTAAGGTAGCTTTCCAGGATGGCAAGCTGACAGACAAAGAGAAAGAAGAGAAGACATCTGAAGACTATTAATTTTCTCCTTCATAACCCCTCATATGGAATTTTTTTTTCCTTTGCCTCCTGCTCCACTCTTTACAAAGAAAAAGGAAGTGGGAAAAAGAGGGGGAAAGATTAACACCAGGAGTCTCTAATTAAAGTGATCTGATCCCACTCCTCTGTCCCTCATCTCTTCCCTCAGTTCATGCCCCCAATCACTGGGTTTTATTATTTCATTTTTTCTTTTAATCTCCTCTTCTATAGCTGTATATTTTGTGATTATTTCCTTCCTAACTCTGCCATCCCTCTTAAATCCCCCTCTCCATTCTCTCTCTTCCCATCTATTTCCAGTTTAGATTTAATATATTTAAATACCACGCACACATAACTCTTTGTATGTTTGTGTTTATTCAATACTCTTTTGCCTGGTTCAGATAAAAATGAAATTAATGAGATGCTTACTGCCTCCATTTCCATCTCCATGATTGTATGCTCTTCTTCTCATACATCACAATTATGATAAATAGTTATTTCCTCTCCCTTCTTTCTCATTATTTCCTTAGTATATTCCTTTTCCCTCCCTGTTCTTCCCCCCCCCCTTAAACCAGCAAAACAGGGAAAAAATCCACAGATTTTCAGTTTTTCTTTCTTTACGCTTTGTGATCCTTGGATAAAATGGGATATGGAAAGAATAGTTCTCTTTCTATCTAATTAGGAGCACTTCAGTCATCATGATGGAAGTGCTAATTGTTCTAAACCTTTTGGAAAATCATTGGAATTATGGGAAGGAAAATGTCTACCCTCTCTGAGCTTACAGTGCTAGTCATATACCCCAAGGAGATTAATTAATTTAAAAAAAAACAAAATTTATAACACTTTTTGTGGTGGCAAGGAACTGGAAACAAAGTATATGCTAACCTACTAGGGAATGGCTAAACAAGTTGTGGAATGTTGTTGTACTCCAAGAAACAATGAAGGGGGGGCGGCCAGGTAGCACAGCTAGTAAGAGCACCAGCTCCAGTGTTGAGAAGACCTGGAGATCGAGTCCCGGGCTCAGACACTTAGCACCCACCCAGAAACACCTGGCCGTGTAACCTTGAGCAAGTTACTTAACCCCGATTGCTTAAAAAAAAAAAAAAAAGAAACAATGAAGGGACACATGGCTTGATTTATGTGAATTGATGTAAAGTGATACTAGTAGAACTAGGAAAACAATCTATTAAAAAACAACAACACAACAATATAAATAGGAAGAACAACAGCAACAAAACAATTGAAACAAAATGCTGTGAAATTATGTTAACAAGCTTGACCCTATTGAAAAACTGTGAGACAACTCGTCTTTGCAGAGTTAGGCAACTATGTGTGGAACACTGAAGATAATGGTATATTTTTCAATGTATTAGGTAATTTGCTAAATTGTGTTTTCTTTTCTTTTTTATTCTTTGTCTTAATCACAGTAACAATAGCTAACATTCAAATAGCTCTTTAAGGTTTACAAAGTTCTTTTCATACATTGTTTCATTTGATATAAAAGATAGCCTTCTGGAAGGGAAAGAAGGCATTGGGTGATATAAAACAAATCAATCAAAAATGTTTTTTTTTGTTTTATTTTATTTTTAATTTATGGAATAAAACAAGCATTTCCATAACATAGTACAATGATGATTGCACATGAAACTGAAAATCTATTATCTGCAATTTGCTATTCCTTTTAAATATATGAGTTACTTAAATTTCTTGTTTTTCTTTTTTTTCTTCCCTCCCCCTACCCACTCTAAAAATGGCTACCATTAGACACAAATAGCTATGTATATGTAAAATTATTCTATACACACATACATTTATCAGTTCTTTCACTGGATGCAGATAGCATCTTTCTTCATATGTACTTTATAAGTTAACTTGGGTATTTATAATCGTCAAAACGACTTATTTGCTCAAGGTCAATCTTAAAACAATCTTGCTGTTACTGTGTACAATGTTCTCTTGGTTCTGCTCATTTCACCCTTCATTATTTTGAGCGAGTCTTTCCATGTTTTTCTAAGATATTGAGTCCATCATTTCTTATAGCACAATAGTATTCTATCACATTACCACAACCTGTTCAGCCATTCCCCAGTTGATGGAAAGACTACAATTTCCAGTTCTTTTGTTATATTTACTTTTGATTTTTTGGTGTGTTGTTTTTTTCCATTTACGTTGCTGTAGTAATTGCGTATATTGTCTTCTCAGCTCTGCTTCCTTCTGCATCAGTTCATATATATCTGTGCTTCATATTTTATATTTATATTCATCACATACATCATTTCTCCCAGTGCAGTAGTATTCCATTCATATATCAACATTTGTTTAGTCATTCTCCAATTGATAGGCATTTCCTTTGGCTCCAATTCTTAGCTAACATAAAAAGGGCTGCTACATATATTTGAGTATATGGGGACTTTTTTCTTACTGATGGCTTCCAGTTAATGGAGTCTCTGTTTCGAAGGGTATGAATATTTTAATCATTTATTTGCATAATTCAAATTGCTTTTCAAAATGGTTATGCCATTTCACAGCTCTGTCAAAAATGTATTAGTGTGCCTATCTTCTCACAATCCTTCCAATAATGACTCTTGTCATTTTTGTCACAAAATATATTTTTAAAAGTAAAAAAAAACAGTGCAGAAGGGGTCATACATAAGGAGAATAATTCTGTTGCTACCTTATTAAATTTAATATATGTTTATTAAAAGTCAAACTATGTACAGAAGTTGTTTTTTATTTTATCCTTTTTCTTTGTATATTGAAAAGTCTTTTTCTTAACCATTAGGTTCATAGTTTTAAAAATAACTTTTTTTTTAAAAAAGGAAATAAAGTTAATCTCTCAGAACATGTTCTTGATAGTCATTCAACTCTTTGTGACTATATTTTCATTGATTATATTTACTTTTTCCTCTCTTTTTTCTTATTTAAAAAATACTATTTGCTATATGGTCTGACTCTCTCAAAAGAAGGGAGGAAAAGATCCTGGGGGAAACTATGATGATATTAAATACAACAACAAAGGACAATAATACAAAAAAATTTTTTTTTAAGATTTTTGTGGATACCAATCCCTTTTCTAGAATTCACTAAATATCCCTTCAATGACAGGTTCTAGAAGTTCACAGTAAGTCAAAGTCAGGATCACTGACTTTTAATTTATATACTCTGTTACTTTTTTTTTAAAAGAAATAAAGTATTTTTTCCTTCTCCAATCCCTTGAGATGTTTGTATTTCATCTTAGAGGCAATAGAAAGCCTCTAGAAATGTTCCTTGATTTTTCTTCCACTTTATTTCTCTTCTCTCTGGGTTCTCAGGACACCACTCTCTCCTGGTTCTCCTCTTACCTCTCTGACCTCTCCTTCTCAGTCTCCTTCATTGGATCCTTATCCAGATGATGCCCTCTAACTGTAGGTGTCCCACAAGGCTCTCTCCTGAACCCTCTTCTTTCTTTACCCAGCTCCACTTGGCAATCTCTTCAGTTCATATGGTTTTCATTATTATTTCTGTGTAGTGGCACATTTCTAGCTACCTTTCAGATGTCCTGAACTGATATCCAATAGATATTTTAATTTCAACATGTCCAAAACTGAACTTATTATCTTTCCCTAACTTTCCGATTATTGTCAAGGTCAGCACCTGTCTTTGAGTCCTGCAGGCACACCACCTAGGAGTTATCCTGGACTCCTCATTATCCCTCACCCCATATCCTAGCTGTTGTCAAGGCCTATTGATTTCAGCTTTGCATCATCCCTCTTATGAGCCCTCTTCTCTCTTCTGACACTGCCATCACCTCATGCCTGGACCATTGTATTAGCCTGCTGGTGGATTTATCTAACTCAAGTCTCTCCCCACTCCAGTGCATCCTCACTTCAGTCACTAAAATGATCTTCCCAAAGTGCAGGTCTGGCTATGTCATCCCCATACTCATTACACTCTAGTGATTCCTTATCACTTCCAAGATCAAATTCAAAATCATGTTTGACATTCAAATCACTTCATAATGTATCCCCACAATTATTTTAGTCTTTTTACATCTTATTTTTGAACAATTGCTCCTTTTGAACCAGTGACATTGACCTCCTGGTTGTTCCAGGAACAAGACACACCATCTCTCAGCTCAGGTTATTTTCTATGACTGTCCACCATGCCTGGAATGTTCTCCCTTCCCACCTCTGCCTTCTGACTTCCTTGGTTTCACAGTTAAAATTTCATCTTCTACTGGAAGCATTTCCCAATCCCTCTTTATTTTAGTGACTTTACACTATTAATTTTTTTTCCCATTTACCCTGTATGTAGCTTGTTTGTCTATGTTTGTTTGTGTGTTGTCCCCCATTAGACTGTGAACTTATTGAGGATAGGGACTCTCTTTTACCTTTTTTTTTTTTTTAAAGCTCTAATCCTCAGTACAGTGCCTGGGACATAGTAGGCACTTAATAAATGTTCATTGAGATTGACTGAAGGGGAATGATGTAATTTAGGAAATCACATAGACCTGTGATTTAGAAAAATTATTTTGCCAATTGTATGAAACATGGATAGGAATGAAGAGAATGATTAATAAGTAAGTTGGCACCATCTTTTGCAAGTCATGGTTTGGAATCGGGTTTGTTCTTGGCTCTTTGACTCTGATCAGCTCTTGCTCACTGAGTCTTGCTGATCTTGCTTTAGCTTTCTGGCCTCTCCACTCCCTATATCCCTTTTACTTAGCATTCTTTTCCATTATTGTTAATTTGAACCAGGGTTTTTGGTACAGCCTCAATTTCATCTCTACTTCTGCCCTAAGTTGAGAACAGTGATTAATCAGTGGACATACTCCAGGAGTCTTGAGCTCTCCTGGACCCTCCTGACCTTGCCTGAAGTCTGCGAGTGACCAGTGAACTCCTTATTGAATAGTAGCAGAATGTGACTGATTGCTATATTTTACATCAAAAGGCAGATATCTTTGTAATGGCAAGAAAGGTTGTACTTTGCTCCTTGTTTTAGTTATTCAAGTGCTTTTGAGCCTCACCTTTGATTGTATCAAGTCTTTGTTGGAAAGAGTATACATTGTGTTGCCCTTAATAGGCCTAAGGGAGTTTGGAGACCTTTCCTGCCCCTAATAGACCTAACTTCATCACATGGAGCCCATGGTGGGAGGAGCTTCCCGAAAGAGTGGAACAGAAAGGGCAGAACAGGAAGGAACAGAACAGTTAAAAGCTTGAGCATGAGCTGGGACCAAGCAGAGCTGAGAGAATGTTTGTGATGTCAGAACTCTGTCAGTTGTTCTGTATTGGTGTTATTTTGTCAGACAAAAGCACTCTGTCTGTTGATTTGTGTTGATTTCTCAGACAGAAAGCGAATTGAGATAATAGCGCTAGCAATGTGCGTAAATATTGTAGCCCTGTTGAGCTTTGTTTTCCTAGGAACAGAAACTGTGAAGAGCTTGGAGTGGAGCAGAATCCATGAGCTTCAATATGAAACAGAACAGGAAGGAGAGCTGCATACCTGTGAATCCAGGCAACAGATGGGTGAATCCAGGCAAGAGCTGGAAGCATTGGAAGAGGGGCCCTGGGGTTTAGAAGTAAGCCTCAAGTCAAGATGAAAGAGAACTTTACTTGGGTACCCAGTAGTGACTAATGATATTATAACTTACTATGACCTAGGGGTGGGTGACCTTTTGTACAGTTCTACTACACCTTAAGGATGATTGGCTTAAGGATAATTACCCGTTAAAGATGATTGGCTTTAAGGATGACTGGAAGTCAGCTGAAAGAAGACTAGATGGATACTTTATATGGATTGAGGAGATTGTGACTTACTGAATGATATGTTTTGTTTAAGACTATTTGGCCACCTTAGTAGCAAGTTGTTATGTTATATTGTTGTGAATGCTGTACTTTAGTTTCTGTGAATGTTTTGCTTGAGTTTATTGCTGAATAAATAGAGAGTTCTATATACTATGCGATTAGATCCTTAAAGTTATTCATAGCAGCAGTCCTCAGGAGAGCTTCTCATGATTGGCTTTATAATCTTGTCCACCTAGCAATGTATATTTGTAGGACATGCCATTTGTCAGCCACTGCAGTAGTGACTAATTCTAGATTTCCTCCCAGAGTGGAGAGCCCCTAGACAATTCAAATGATCACATACATTTTTCCTTCTTGATTTTCCATACATTCCCTTTTAAGCTCTAGTCCAATATTCCAAACCAGAGGGAGAGAACCTGTAGCCTCGAAGCCACATGTGGATCTCTAGATCCTCAAGTGGGACCCTTTGACTGAATCTAAACTTTATTGGAGGCCACAGGTACCCCATCCCTGCTCCAAAGTCTCTGCCTTGAGACATGTATATGATCCAAAAAGTTTGGTAAGCAAGGAAAGTGGATGGGTGGGATAGAGATGATGGCAAACAGATAGAGCCTTGAAGAATTCAGAATAGAGGTTCTTAACTTTTTTATGCTATTGACCTCTTTGGTGGTCTCATGAAGCCTTCTGAGAATAATGCCTATTATTTAAAAATCCACCATTAAAGAAAATATTAAATTTCTATTACAGCTTGGTAAAAAATAAAGATGTAATTTTTCCCCCATCCAAGTTCATTGATTCCCTCTGACATTTATTCACTAATACTTGGACATGTGTTGAAGGACCTCATAGACCTCAATTTAGGAATCTCCATAGATGGGACATTAGATATGAAAGATTTTATGGGATATATTATATAGAATAGATTCCACTGGAATTTTTTGAATGAAGGAGGTGTATATGACATTGTCAGACCTGTACTTTAAAAATATCAATTTGACAGCTGAGGGGAGGATGGAATAGAGTGGGGAGATATTTGAGGCAGGGAGACCAACCAACAGGCTATTGAAATAGTCCCTGCATGAGGTGATAGGGCCTGCACCAGAATGTTAACAGTGTTAGAAGAGGGAAGAGGGCTTATATAAGAGATGTTATGAAAGTAAAATAAACAGGACTTGGTAACAGTTTTGATATGTGGGATGAGTGAGAGTGAGGAGTCAAGGATGACACCCAGATTTCTTAAACAAAAAAAGATTAATCAATTAATTCATTTTTAGTTTTCAACATTCACTTTTATAAGATTTTGAGGTCTAAATTTACCCCCCTCCTTCCACTCCCTCCTCCTTAAAACAACATGCAATATGACATAGGCTATACATGTATAATCATATTAAACATATTTCCATATTAGTCATATTGTGAAAGAAGACTCAAAAGGGAAAAACCATGAGAAAGGAAAAACAAACAAAAACCAAAGCAAATAGTATGCTCTGACTTGCATTCAGACTCCATAGTTCTTTCTCTGGATGTGGATGGCATTTTCCATTGTGTATCTTTTTTAGTTGTCTTAGATCCTTGCATTGATGAGAAGAGTTAAGTCTATCAAAGTCAGTCATCACACAATATGGCTGTTACTATGTACAATGTTCTGATTCTGCTCACTTCACTCAGCATCAGTTCATGTAAATCTTCACAGGTTTTTCTGAAATCTGCCTGCTAATCATCTTCTTATATTGGGCCCAATGCTCTAGTTTATCAAGACCTTTTTGGCTCATGATATTGTCATCTGGTCTGTTAATTATCTCTCCTAGATCTGAGTCAGTTACAAACTTGAAAATCATACCATCTATGTACTTATTCAAGTCATTTTTTATAAAAAAATATTAAGCAGCATAGAGCCAAGAACAGATTCCTAGGCCACTCTGCTGGAGACCTCCCTTGTCAAGTCAACATTTAACCCTTAATGATAACTCTTCAAGCCTAGCCATACAGGCAATTCCAAATCCAAATCCAAATGTATTCCATTACATTCATATACCATACCTTGTTCAGCCATTCCACAATTGACGAACATCCCCTCAATTTACAATTCTTTGCCACCATAGAAAGAGCTGCTATAAATATTTTTGTACATGTTTTTCTAAGACTCTTGGGTGAATGGGAGGATGGTGGTACCCTTGACAGTAATAGAAAAGTTCAGAAGGGGAAGAGAAAGATGAGTTCAGTTTTAGACATGATGAATTTAAGATGTCTATAGAATATTCTGTTCAAGTTGTGATGTGAGTCTGAAGGTTAGGAGAGAGGTTAGAGCTTGATAATTACATCTGAGGATCATCAGTATAGAGATGATAATTGAGTTGTGGAAGATGATACTACCAAGTGAAATAGCACAGAGGGAGCTGAGAGCCCTGGGGACATCCATTACTGTTGAGCATGATATGGATGGAAGACTAGCAAAACAAACTGAGAAGTGATCAGACAGGTTGGAAGGTGAATATGCTGGAGAAGACAGAATGGAAAGGGAGAAAAGGAGCTGTGATTTAACCCTTTGTTCACATATATTCTCTGAGTTTAAGTCCACTCTTTCCAGGGACCTTGTGTATACGAAGGGAGAGTGTGTCCCTCGTTTAGGGAGATTTTTCCATAATAACTTTTCTTGTTTTTTCTGCTTAGTAAAAACCCTTTCTAAAAGTTAAATACCTCTGACTGTCAGTCAATGGGGAGCACACAGGTAGAGGCAGTATGAGTGACAGTGCTAGAAATTCCAGCCCCTTAGTTACCCTTAGAATTCTGAGGGGAGGGTGGAGCCCAGATGGTGGAGTAAAAGCAGGGACTTGCTTGAGCTCACCCCCAAACCTCTCCAAATACCTGTAAAAAATGACTCTAAACAAATTCTAGAGCTACAGAACCCACAAAATGACAGAGTGAAACACATTTCCAGCCTAAGACAGTCGACAGGGCTTTGCAAGGAAGAGTCTATTGCACCAGGCTGGAAGTGGAGCACAGCATGGGCCATGCTGGCACAGACAGGGCCAGAACAGGCCTTAGGCAACTGAATCACTGGCAGCTGTGGCAGTTTACAGGCTTCTCAATACACAAATGCCAAAGACAGCATAGAAGGCCAGTGGGAAAACTCTGTAGGACCTGGGTGAAAGAGGAGTGAGGTCTGGTCCCAGTCCTGGGGTGGTAGATGTGGTGGACATTGCAGAGGCAGCGGCAACAGCAGTAGCAGCTGCTTCCACAGCTCTGGGCCCACAGATAGTGGGGGTATTGAGTGACTGGTTGGAGCAGGATTGCAGGAGTCTCTTTGCTGGTGCTGAGGCAGGATTCTCTTGCTTTGCCCTGCTTGGATCTGGATCACAGTCCTGGGTGGTGGTACTGGGGTGAAGAGGAGTGCTGGTGTCGCAGAACTTGTGGCTGCAGTAGAGAGGGAATCCTCCTCATGGTTCCAAGGCAGAAAAGAGTGCTTGTTGTCACTCACAGACCAGAGCACAGGTCAGAAGAAGAGTAAACACTTCTTTGATTATACCACCTGGGAAGAGCTGAAAATTTATAGGTCCCTAGAAATATCTCTGAAAACAGCTGCACAAAACCCTTTGAAGCCTGGGACAGTACACCCACACCGACACCCACACCCCTGGAAGCAGAGTCCTACCCTGACAAAGAGTCAGAAAGTCAAGTAATTGACTGGGAAGATAAGCAAACAGTGTAAAAAAAATCAGACTATAGAATCTTACTTCAGTGACAAAGAAGATCAAAACATACAACCAGAAGAAGACAACAAAGTCAAAGCTCCTACATCAAAACCTCTAAGAAAAATATGAATTGGTTGCAGACCATTGAAGAGCTCAAAAAGGATTTTGAAAATCAAGTAAAAGAAGTAGAGGAAAAATTGGGAAACGAAATGAGAGTGATACAAGAAAATCATGAGGGGAGGCCAGGTAGCACAGTGAGTAAGAGCACCGGCTCCAGTGTTGAGAAGACCTGGAGATCGAATCCTGGGCTCAGACACTTAGCACCCACCCAGAAACACCTGGCCGTGTAACCTTGAGCAAGTTATTTAACCCCAATTGTTTAGGGGCAGCCAGGTGGCTCAGCGAGTAAGAGCACCGGCCCCAGTGTCGGGATGACCTGGATCAAATCCGGGCTCAGATACTCAGCACCACACCCAGAAATAACTGGCCGTGTAACCTTGAGCAAGTTACTTAACCCCGATTGCTTTAAAAAAAAAAAAAAAGAAAATCATGAAAAACAAGTCAACAACTTGCTAAAGGAGACCTAAAAAAATACTGAAGAAAATAAAACCTTAAAAAATAGACCAACCCAAATGGCAAAACAGGTCCAAAAAGCCAATGAGAAGAATGCCTTAAAAAGCACAATTGGACAAACGGAAAAGAAGTTCCAAAAGCTCACTGAAGAAAATAATTCCTTCAAAATTAGAATGGAACAAATGGAAGCTAATGACTTTATGAGAAATCAAGAAAGTTTAAGACAGAACCAAAAGAATAAAAAAATGTGAATTTCTTCTGCTATATGATAACCAATTGGCCAATGCATATGAGAGTTAGAAAATAATACTGAAGGGGGTGCTATAGTAGCAAGAAATCAGTGAAGTTTAAGAGAACTCGATTTGGAGGCAGAGGGCTTGATCATTTGCTTGCTGTGTGATTTTGAGCATGTAATTTCATCTCTCTGTACCATAGCTTCCTCATTTGCAAAATGGGATGATGACTGACCAAAGAGAAGAGGAGAACTTTTTCAATTTCTACTTTGCTTTCCCCTACCCCCACCAGAGAGAATGTTTTTTGCATGGGGAGAGCCAGAACAATAATGACCAACAAGGAGTTGATATCTAGAAACCCTTGGTGAATTCCAGTTACCTGGCCCAAATGTACTACATTCTCAGGTACTGACAGAACTGGCTGATGGGACTATTTAAGGTGCTCTCAATGATACCTGAAAATCACAGAGAACAGGAAATATATGACCGGTCCATATTTCTCTTAGAGTACAAGAAATTCAATAACTTAACATCTTCTAGAGAATCCCTATACTCTAGGAAGATGCCAGATGCATCCCTATTTGAAAAAATATTTTACTTTTCAGAATATAAAATAGAATAATATTCTACTTTTGTGGAATATTTGGGGAGATGTGGACTAGATAATAACGCAGTTATATGAATTCGGATTGTTTGTATGACTGGGTTCAAAGAGTTGTCATTAAAAAGTTGTCAATGTCAACTTGACAAGGGAGGGTCTCCAGTGCCGTGCCCCATGAATTTGTTCTTGGCTTTATGCTGTTTAACATTTTTTATAAAAAATGACCTGGATAAGGGCATAGATCTTACGATTTTCAAGTTTGTAACTGACTCAAATCTGGGAGAGATAATTAACAGATTAGATGACAATATCATGAGACAAAAAGGTCTTGGTATAAACTAGAGCATTGGGCCTAATATTAGAAGTGATATTCAAATAAGATCCATGTAAAATCTTAATACTTTGCTTCAAAAAATTGATTTCACAAGAGCAAGATTGGGGAAGCATGGTTAGAAAGGAGTATTTAAAAATTTGGAGATTTAATGGACTGTAGGCTAAGAAATGTGATCATTGGCACTACATCGTGGTAGTCAAAAAAGTTAATACTATTATGACATCGATAAGGGATTAATATAAATCATAATATTTATAAAATCTTTCACTCTTTCCAAAGTGATTGCATATAAGTCATTTCATTTCATTCTTTGGAGAGCTCTGTAAGATAGATAGTGCAGGTGTCATTACCCCTATTTGACAGAGCAGGAAATTGAAGCTGATAGCTGGGAAATGACTTGCCCAAGGTCACAAGTATTGTAATCAAGAGACAAAGCTAGGCCTCAAACAACTGGTTTTCTGATTTCATATCAGAGATGTTTTCTATTGTGCAGGAAAAGAGGGATAGGCAAAGTCCTCTCAAGTGGTAGCTTGTCTGCAGTAAATGAAAAAGAGATACGGAAAACAATTTTCAGGTTTTAGATCCAGGGATCATGTGATCTAGAGCTCAAGGAGAGCTCAGAAGGAACTAAGGCCCCAAAAGATTAAGGGATTTGCTTATAAGGAAACATGGGATGCTCATATTTGCAAGTGTAAGGAAAATGCAATTTAGACCTAGGAACAGACTGATGTCTGGAATCTGGTGGATTTTTACAGTTCTGGCTAAGAGCATTTACAAATTACATCTAAGTTCGCATTGGTGATCAATCACCTCAGCTTTTGATGAATGTAAACTATTAGAACTTCAGTTTTCTAATGCTATCAGCAAGCATTTAATCAGTTGTTTGCCAGATTTGGGGGACATATGCATTATTAATAATTGTTCACCAAATTTGAGGGGCACATGAATCATTGTCAGACTACATACCACATAAGTGCTTATTTTTATTACCAAAAAAGAGCTTACATAATTGCTACTTAGTCACACAATTGATGCTTTGAACAAAATGGAGCTGCTCCTCTTAAGTTACTCCCACTATAGCATCACAAGGTAACAAGCATCAGACATGGGGTTTGAACTCAGGTCCTCTGAATTCAGTCAGTGGTCTTTTCATCATAAGGAAGTGATATCACCTGTGTGATGCAGAAGCAAGCCAGGGGAAGTCTTTCAGGGGACAAAAAATTTCCATCTTTCTAAAGATGACAAAAATAGAATTAATGAGTTCTTTGAACTTTAACAGTGGAAATGATTTCCAATTTGAACTAACTTTATTATGCCTTTATTTCATATGGTGACGTCAAGGAAGATATTACTGTAGATTATTGCTAAAGCCAAAAAAAAGGACTTGAGAGCCTCTCATAGAGTTTCAAAGTCCCAGGCTTATCTTTAATAGCATACTATTGATGTCATATTTAGTTACAGCAGCTGAGCCAGATTTGGAGATCTGGGAAGGATTTAACTGTCAATTACCCCAAACCCCTTAATTGGTTTCCACTTTTCCTATACAAAATCCTGGTCATGTTTTTTCACCCTTGCAGGAAAGAACAAGAAACATATGATGAATGTGCTTGGGGGGTAGGGAGGGGCCTCCAAGTTCAGTTCATTTGAGCCTGGGGCAAGGGACTTTGCTTAGATCCCTGGTAGTTGTTAGGATCCCTATCAGCATTGTCGAGGGGGAGAGGGGTTACCCTTTTAATTATTGTTCTCATCATATAATCTTTCTTCTGCTTACTCCACTGTACATCAGTTTGTACAAGTCTTTCCCAGTTCCTCTAAACTCTTAATATTCATCATTTCTTATAATGCAGTGTTAATTCTGTTACCTTGATAAAATTCATTTGGCCAGTTCCCAAACAATGGGAAACTACTTTCCTTCCAGTTTTCTGGTACAACTGAAAGTGTTGCTAAAACATTTTTGTATATATAGGACCTTTTCCTCTGTCTTGGGATGAATTCCCAGTAACATTATTTCTGGGTCAAAGGGTACACTTTAGTAGGTTGTTTTTTTGTTTTTTGCTGTAATTCCAAATTGTTTTCCAGAATGATCGGACCAATTCACAGCTATACCAACAGTGCAGCTTGTCTTACCATAGGGGCCTGGGTTCAAATTCTACCTGTGATGTTTACTAGCTGTTTGACCTTGGGTGAGTCACTTAATCCACAGTTTCCTTATCTGTAAGATCAGGGAAATAGACAAAATGACTTCAGGGACCCCTTCAGGCTCCAGATTCACTGAGTCCCAGTCCTGGTTCTGCTACCAACTTGTTATTTGACCTTCAGTCACTCTCTTCCAGGCCTCATTTTCTTTATCTGTAAAATGAGAGGGTTGAACTAAGTTATCTGTAAATTCTTTTCCAGCTATGATACTTTATGTTCCATGTTCTAAGGGCCCTTCCAAGTCTAACATCATGTTCTCTTGAAATTGCTCAAATGTTTTTACATTTCTAGGTTTCTCTTATTTCCTGTGTTTACATTTCAATGATTCTACTCAGCTCTGGTCTTTGCATCAGGAATGTTTCAATGTCCACTATTTTATTAAAATCCATTTCTCTCTCCTCCCTACTTTCCCCTGCATCATACTCAGATTTGCAGGCTAAGTTGTTCTTGGATGCAAGCCTTTAGTAATGTCATATACAGCAATCTCTTTTTATTTATAAGATATCTATAGTATAATCTATAACAGTAGACTTTTGAGATTCAGATTAGCTACTTGTTATTTGAACTCTTTTTTTTTTTTTTTACTGTTTGTAGTATCTTTTCTTTGTCCTAAAAGTTTTGGATTTTGTCTGTGACATTCCTAGAACTTGTCCTTTTGTTACGTCTTTTAGGAGTTAACTGGTGAATTTTTTCTACTTTCACTTTGTCCTCTGAATCTAAAAGATCTGGGAAGTATTCTTTTATGATTTCTTGAAATATAATATCCAAGCTTTTATTCCATCATGGTTTTCAGGAATCCCATGATTCTTCATATTGTCTTTCCACACAAGAGAGATTGCCATCTTCAGGACTCCTGGAGGGCCCTGGGGGCACCTCTGCCTTGTCTCCTTCTCCTTCATCCCCTGGTGAAGCCAACAAATACTGGAAATCATATTGATTTCAGGCTTCCTCTAGGAAGCTTCCCTCTAGGGCAGGCTACCCACTCCCTGCATCATCCCTATCTTTTGGGCAGTCTTTTACCAGCTTTGTCTCCCGCTATCATCCCCATATCAGAATTCATACTGGCTTCAAGCCTTGTGAAGGGCCCTAAGACTGTGCTGGTAGTGTTGTGGGGTGGGAGCTGCCTTTGAGTTCTATTGCACCTCTGGCAATCTTGAGCAGAGATCCCTCCCTGGCTGCTTGTCTCCTTTGTTCATCCCCACTCCTGCACCACTTTAGGATTCTGGCTGTCTTCTTGTGCTGAGCTACATTGGCTGGAGGAGCTTAGTGACATTTCCCTTTGATTGTACTAATTGCTACTTTTTCCCACCTTTGCTGGGGAGTTCCTTAAGGGAGCTATGGTTCAGTTCTTGCTGTCCTTATTGGATATCCCTTATATGTAGGCATTTTTCTAGCTGATTCCATACTCAAAAATTAGCCTCATCTTAATATAATTTTCCCACATAGGCCTTCTTCCTAGAAATAAGTGTTTCTGTCAACCAAAGGATTTGGAGGCAGAAGAACCTTCCAGATCATAGAGGATCACAGGGTTTTAGAGTTGGAAGGGTCTTAGAGACCATCTAGTATATTGCACTATGAAGAAATTGAGGCCTGAACCATATAGCATGAATAGTAAAATGGTAAACTGATTTGCCTAAAGTTCTAGTGGAGAAGGAAATGGCAAACTACTCTAGCATCTTTGTCAAGAAAACCCCAAAATGGGGTCATGAAGAGCCAGACATGACTGAAAACAACTGAACGACAAATAACAAAAAAGTTCTATAGTTGCTAAGAAAAATAGACTGTATTGCAACTCAGTTCCTCCGACTCTAACACTGGAACCATTTCCTGTACTCTGTGCTTCGTGTGTCGTTTTGATTGGACGAGATTGTCTTCTTTGAGGCTGATTGGGTGTGACACTATTTATCACTAGATCACTAGAAGAGGACAATCAGCCTCCTAGTCCCTGTTTGGGTGATATGGGAGACACTGGCAGAGGATCTTCCAGCATGGTGTGCCTGTATCAGAGAAGGTGCTGTGTTCTATGAGAAAAGCAGAATTGAAATAGCTCAAAAGAAACACAAAATGCACACATTTAGAGCATCCGCTTCAAATGTTCACACGGACTATTTGTGCCCAACCTGTGGTAGAGCATTCTGACCTCCTATTGGTCTGATCAGCTACAGTCGGACACACCGTAACTTGACTCTAGCATAGCGATGTCATTTTGGTCCTCTTTGAGAATGAAGGACAACAACCAACCAGGCTTACAACCTGGGAGTCATCCTGGATTTTTGATTAGGACCATTGTTTCACCTTTGCAATATCTTTCAAACATGCCCCTTCTTTCCTCTGATACTGACACCATCCTAGTGCAGGCCTTCATCACCCCACTCCTGGATTATGGCAATAGCCTCATGGTGGGTCCCCCTGCCTCAAGTCTCTCCCCACTCCAATCCTTCCTCTATTCAGTAATTATCTTAAAGCCAAATCTGACCGTGTCACTCACTCCCCTACTCAATAAACTCCAGTGGCTCCCTATTGCCTCCAAAAGCAAACACAGAATGCTCTGTTTGGTGTTCAAAGGTCTTCATAACTTTGAACCCTCCAACCTTTCTAGTCTTCATACAACTTACCGTGTTTCCCCGATAATAAGACCTATCCCGAAAATAAGCCCTCCCCTTACTGTGTAAGATTCCTCTAAAATAAGCCCTCCCCTGAAAATAAGCCCTATTGAGATTGCTACTGTAGTGAAGGTGATCCCCTGCGCTACATGCTACATTACGGTACCCTCTGTATGCACCGTTCCCCCCGCCATGAAACACACACCGCGCTCTGAGCTGCATCCAATCAGAGCTGCAGCAGTGAGTGCATCATCCTGTTCTTCCCCAGTGATTTGCTTATTGAATAAAGGTACATTTTTTTGTTCACATTTATACCTGTTTATTAAAATTGCTGTCAATGTTCATTAAAATAAGCCCTCCCCTGAAAATAAGCCCTCTGGTGTTTTTCTCTCCAAAAAATTTAATAAGACAGTGTCTTATTATCGGGGAAACACGGTACTTCTACATATGTACTCTTCAGTCCAGTGACACTGGCCTCCTGTCTCTTCCAGGAAGACTTTATGACTAAATAAGAATTAGAGAACATTATAAAATGCAAAATGGATAATTTTGACTACATGAAACTGAAAAGCTTCTATACAAAGAAAGCCAATGTAACCAAGATTAAGAGGGAGGTGGGAAATTGGGAAAGAATTTTTACAGTCTATGTCTCTGACATAGGACTCATTTCAAAAATATAGGGAATTGAGTCAAATCTATAAGAATACAAGTCATTCCCCAAATGACAAATGGTCAAAGGATATGAACAGGCAATTTTCAGAGAAAGAAATTAAAGATATTTATAAGCACATGAAGAAATGCTCTAAATCACTATTGATTAGAGAAATGCAAATCAAATCAACACTGAGGTACCACATCTCACCAGTCAGATTGGCTAAGATGACAAAACAGGAAAATGACAAATGCTGGAGTGGGTGTGGGCAAATTGGAACACTAATGCATTGCTGGTGGAGTTGTGAACTGATCCAGCCTCTCTGGAGAGCAATCTGGAATTATGCCCAAAGGGCTATAAATACTTTCATATCCTTTGACCCAGCAACACTACTCCTAGGGTTATATCCCAAAGACATCATAGAAGTGGGAGGAAGACCCATATGTACAAAAGTGTTTATAGCAGCTCTTTTTGTGGTGGCAAAGAACTGGAAATTAAGGGGGTGCCCATCAATTGGGGAATGGCTGAACAAGTTGTGGTATATGCATGTTGGGGAATACTATTGTGCTATAAGAAACGAGGAGCAGGTGGACTTCATATTTACCTGGAGAAGCTTATACAAACTGATGCTGAGTGAGAAGAGTAGAACCAGGAGAAATTTGTACACAATTACAGACACAACATATGTGTGATGACCAATTTTGATAGACTGGACTCTTCTCAGGAATGCAGTGATATAAGTCAATCTCAAAAGACTTATGATGGCGAGAAATGTGTACATCCAGAGAAAGAACTAGAAAGAACTAAGTTTATATCTAGATTGAAGCAAACTACCTGATCTTTTTCCTTTTCTTCTTTGGTTTTATGTCCTCTTTACCATTTTTCATTCCATCTGATACAATCCGTCTTTATAACCTGACTAATGTATAATGTGAAAGTATTTACAGATCCTATACTTGACTGTATGCCACCATGGGGGGGGGGGGAGAGGGGGACAAAATGTGAAACTCAAGGAATTGTGGAATTGAATCTTGTAAACTAAAAGTAAACAAACAAATTAATAATAATTAAAAAAATAAAAAAAAAACAAGACATTCCATCTCTTGGTTCTGGACATTTTCTCCAGCAATTCCTTATTCCTGAAATACTCTTCTCTGATCCACTTACTGATTTCCCTGGCTTCCTTTAAGTCCAACAAAGTTCCACTTTTATGGGAAACCTTCCCTAACCCCTCCACTGTCTTCCCCCTTTTAATTATTTCCTATTCATCCTGTAGATAGCTTGTTTCGTTTGCATGTTGTCTCCCCCATTAGATTATAAGCTCCTTGAAGGCAGGGACTGTCTTTTGCCTTTTTGTATCCCTAGAGTTTAGCCCAGTGCCTAGCACCTAAAAGACAGTTAATAAATGTTTATTACTGTATTTCACTGCATAATCATCTTAGATTTTTTTTTAATTGTGCAGGTATTACTTAAAAATTATTTATTACTAAACTGTCTTTAGCGCAATTTAGGATGCATGAAAAACTTGTGAATATATGTTAAAATTGAATAGTGACCATGTGTATACACTGAGAATTCTAGGCTCCTGGCTTGCAATTTGAGAGAGATAAATGTGTATCCACATGGCCACTGGTGATACATTGTTGCTCTGCTCACCTTTTAAGTGGTGTGACAAACAGAATTATAGGAGAAATTTACATGACAAAAGACTATAAACCAATTTTTGGACTAAAAAACAAAACAATGGTTATACAGTGAAATATGGTTGTTCTAGACCAATGGGACCAGGGGGCCAAATCCCCTGGCAACAGCTACCTAAAGACTTTTGTGATCAATCAGCTGGTATCCCCTATCTCCATAAAAATGCCACTCCATTGTATAGAATGGGCTCAACAGCAAGTGTTGGTAAATGTTTAACAACCAGTTCTGTAGGGGGGGAAATGTATACAAAACACTTTTGGACTTTCAAATTTAATCTGCCTCACTGACATTTTCTTTGTCACTTTTTTAAATCTAGACAATCTTAATCAATAAATCAAAGCTCTGATTTGTAGCATTTGCTAATTTCTTAGGCATAAATGTTCAGTCATTTTTCAGTCATGTCTGGCTCATTGTGGCCTCATTTGGGGGTTTTGTGGCAAAGATACTGGAGTGTTTTGCCGTTTCCTTTTCCTGCTCATTTTACAAATGAGGAAACTGAGGCAAACAGGGTTAAGTGATTTGCCCAGGGTCACACAGCTATAAAGTATCTGAGGTTGAATATGAATTCAGGTCTTTCTGACTCCAGGCCCTGCACTCTATCCACCACACCACTTAGCTGCCCAGGCATAAATGCTCACACTGAAAATTTCCAAATTCCAAAAAAAATTCAAAATTAGCAACTGACTCTTAGGAACCAGTTTAAATTGACTCTAGCACACCCATGCTCAAGAAGCATTATCAGTTCAAGCAGAGCAAGATGACAGTATTATTATAAATTAGGTCATATTTAGATATGAAACTCTGGGTTTTGTGGTTTTGCTTTTTAAAGAAATTTCAGGTCTCAGAACCTCTCCTCAATCAATCAGCAAGCCTTTGTTAATGACCTCCCTTGCACCAGACTCTTTGCTAGGGAATGGGGATATAAAAAAACAAAAGTGAAAACAGTTCCTGCCCTCAGAGAGCTTACAATCTAGCCAGGGGAGACAATATATTGATATATTCTGCTGCTAGCTGCGGGAGGGACTGCTCACTTCCTTTTTCTTGTGTAAAGGCTCCTCTCAGCTCTGGACTCAGGCCTTTGAGAATTAGACATTGTGCTGGGAAGATCTGGCCCCTAAAAAGAAGGGACATGCTTTTTTTTCTCATACTCTTTGGATCTAAATATCCTCACCTCAGAACCCCAAAGCGAATGATTTAAAGCTTAAGTTTGGCTCAAGGCTAAGGTCTCTATAGAAGGCAAGAGCAGAAGGGCTCAATATAGAACCCAGATCATATAAAAAACATATAATCATTTATTTTATTTTTATTTATTTTTTACTTTTTGGAAGGGGGAAGGCAGAGCAATTGGGGTTAACTGACTTGCTCAAGGTCACATGGCTAGTAAGTGTCTGAGGCCAGATTTGAACTCAGGTCCTCCTGACTCCAGGGCTGGTGCTCTATTCACTATGCCACCTAGCAGCCCCAAGGGTCATTCATTTATTTCCTCCATACAAGAGATTCACTTACAAAAGAGACTTACAAACATGAATTATTGCTTAAGTAATGTTCTTCCAAAGGTTGACACCTAAAATGCCAAAACATGAAGCATTTTATCCTTTTTTAAAGACAGATTTTTATTGATATGTGTCTTTATATTGCCTCTATCTCCTCACATATCCCTGCCCCTCTTCCCAGAAGGCCATCCCTTATAACTAAGAATTTTTTTAAGAAAAAGAAAAGAAAAAAATTGCCAAACTGATCAGCATATTAAAACAAAAAAAAAAAATCTGACATTTTATTCATTATTCCACACTCAAACTTCCCACCTTTGCAAAGGAGAGACATACCTTCTCATATGTTTTCTTTGAGGCTAACCTTATTCTTTATGGTTTTGTAACATTTCAACTATTTTCCTGCTCTGCTTACATCACTTTACAGCAGTTAGTGTCTTTATATCAACATTTCATCTTCACCTCAGCTCTGCACTGTCCAAATGAGTCCCTCAAGGTTCGCATCTTCTGGCAAACTAGACCACAGGTTGTGTTATCTTCCTATGAGTGGCCAGCTTCTCCAAGTAGCCCTGAAAAAGTTGTCAGGGGATCCTTCCAAAGTCTATTTATAGCACCATCTGAGGGCCTAGAAACTCACAACTTCATGGATTCACGTTTACCTCCAAGACTAAAATCCTTCATCTCAGTGTCACCGCTTAATCATAAGCTCAAGAAAGAAACATAAGGAGTAGCTAGGGCTTTGAGATACGATGTCATACTTTCCTTGGCCAAAATATGTACTTCAGCTGCCAAACTCAAAAGAGTTCTGACTCCCTTGGCAGGTGGAGATCTGGAGGGAGGTGTCATCCTTTTTAAGATACACAATGTTCCTCCTCCTTAATGAACAATATGACACAGCTTTTATTCAACACTGAGGTGGAAGTGGGGGAACCAAGGGATTACCCAGTACTTGCCATGTCATTCCAAAGTGACTACTCCTTCAGAGGTGAGCCTTTTTTCCCAGAAGTGACCAATTCAGTACTCTGTGGGCTATGCGTTAGACAAGGCAGACCAGTAAGGACTGCTACTATATAGAGATATATACATGTAGGCTGGCTATGAGTTGACTGTGTAGGTTATGTGTCTATCCACATGGGTTTGTCAAAATATGGCTTACAGGAAGGAAGGCTTTGAAAGGTATTTCAGGAATCTACACTCCCCTCTTGAAGGGAGATTTTGATTCTTGTGGGGAGAGGGGAAAAGGGCCATAAACTAGGTACTGTGCTCTACTCAGACATAAGGTACCAGACTAGAATTATTTCTATCTCTCTCCCCTGCCCCAATATTGATATTCTAGGGCAATTGTTTTTTTTTCCCTTAGATTCAAGACATTTTTCTGGTTATTATCCCTTAAAGAGGAAGAGATACTCCAAGCTTATATCTGAAGGATTGAACCCTTCTTATCAAATGCTAGTTGCACAAAAGACTATCACAAAGAGTGAATAGAGAACAAACCAATTTATACAAACAGAAATCAGAGAAATAATACAGATTAGAATTCATCAGACAATAAAGAGTAAATAAGATCACCTACTGGAAGCAAAATATCTCACCTCAACTAAATCCTTGATCTCACCCAAAGGGAAAGGCAATCTGGAAATTAGGGAAAATTGAGGAGTCACCTTTCTCCTACAGGTCTGCCTTCCAAAAATCTTTCCTCTCTCCCTCTCTCTCCTTGGAGCCTTTTCCCTAAAAGAATTGAGAACCATATGTATCCTCTCTTGCAGCATTTATCAATTGGTTGCTATGTTCCAGGTGCCAAGGTAAGTACTAGGATTACAAATATAAGCAAAAACAGTTCCTACTTTCAAGGAGCTAACTTTCTTTTTAAAAAAAATTTATTTACTTTTAATTTTCAACATTCACTTCCATAAGATTTTGAGGGTTTTTTTTTTTTTTTTTTTTTTCTTTTTGGAGGGGGGAAGGCAGGGCAATTGGGGTTAAGTGACTTGCCCAAGGTCACACAACTAGTAAGTGTGTTAAGTGTCTGAGGCCAGATTTGAATTCAGGTCCTTCTGACTCCAGGGCTAGTGCTGTATTCACTGTGCCACCTAGCCATCCCAATATTTTGAGTTTTAAATTTTCTTCCCCTCCCTCTCCTCCCCCTTCCCTAAGAGAGCATGCAATCTGATTTAAGTTCTGTTTATACATTCATATTAAACACGTTTTCACATTAGTCATGATGTAAAGAAGAATTAGAACTAATGGGAGGAACCATGAGAAAGAAGAAACAAAACAAAACAACAAAAGAAAAGGAGAACAAGTAGTATGCTTTCATATGTATTCAGACTCCAAAGTTCTTTCTCTGGATGTGGATAGTACTTTCCATCTTGAGTCTTTTGGGTTGTCTTAGGTCTTTGCATTGCTGAGAAGAGCTACCGTAAGTCTATCAAAGTCAGTCATCACACAATGTGGCTATTACTGTGTACAATGTTTTCCTGGTTCTGCTTATTTCACTCAGCATCAGTTCATGTAAGTCTCTCCAGGTTTTTCTGAAGTCCACCTGCTCATCATTTCTTTAGCACAATAGTATTCCATTACATTTATATATCAAAACTTGTTCAGCCATTCCCCAATTGATGGACATCCTCTCAATTTCCAATTCTTTGCCACCACAAAAAGAGCTGTTATATTTTTGTACATATCCTTTTCCCATTTTTATGACCTCTTTGGGATACAGACCTAGAAGTAGTATTGCTGGATCAAAAGGTAATTGTATTCATATAGATTCTGGGTTTGTTTTGGCAAGTAGACTACCAAATATTTTATAATGTCTACAGTAATCTTAAATGGAATTTCTCTATCTATTGTTGTTGAGTTTTGTTAGTAAAATATAGAAATGTCAATGATTCATGTGGGTTTATTTTATATACTGCAACTTTGCTAAATTTGTTTATTATTTCAAGTAATTTTTTTACTTGATTCTCTAGGATTCTTTAAGTATATTATCATATCATCTGAAAAAAAGTGATAGTTTTGTTTCTTCTTTGCCTATTCTAATTCCTTTAATTTATTTTTCTTCTCTTATTGCTAAAGCTAACATTTCTAGTACAGTATTGAATAACAATGGTGATAATGGACATCCTTGTTTCGCCTCCAATCTTACTGGAAATGCTTCTATCTTATCCTCATTATATTTAGTACTTGCTGATGGTTTTAGATAGATGCTACCTATTATTTTAAGGAAGACTCCATTTAATCCTATGCTCGCTAGTGTTTTTGATAGGAAGCAGTGTTGTATTTTATCAAATGCTTTTTCTGTATTTGTTGAGATAATCATATGATTTCTATTTGTTTTGTTGTCATGGGCAATTATGCTGATAGTTTTCCTAATACTGAACCAGCCCTGCATTCCTGGTATACATCCTACTTGGTCATAGTGCATTATCCTCAAGAAAAGTTTTTGTAATCTCTTTGCTAATGTTTTATTAAAATTGTTCACATCTATATTTATTAGGGAAATTGTTCTATAATTTTCTTTCTCTGTTTTGGCTCTTCCCAGTTTAGGTATCAGCACCATATTTGTATCATAAAAAGAATTTGGTATACTCCTTCTTTGCCTATTTTTCCAAATAGTTTATACAGTACTGGAATTAGTTGTTCTTTAAATGTTTGATAGAATTCACTTATAAATGCATCTGGCCATGGATATTTTTTGGGGGGAATTCATTGATGGCTTGCTCAATTTCCTCTTTGGAAATGGGGTTAAGTATTTTATTTCCTCTTCCATTAATCTGGGCAATTTATATTTTTGTAAATATTTATCCATTTCACTAAGATTGTCAAATTTATTGGCATACAGTTGGGCAAAATAGCTCCTAATTATTGCTTTGATTTTTTCTTCTTGGTGGTGAATTCATTTTTTTCATTTTTTGATGCTGCAATTTGATTTTCTTCTTTCTTTTTTTTAAAATCAAATTAACCAAATGTTAATCTATTTTATTGTTTTTTTTTTTTCATAAAACCAGCTCTTAGTTTTATTTATTAGTCCGATAGTTTTCTTAATTTCAATTTTACTAATCTTTCCTTTGGTTTTCAGAATTTCTAATTTGGTATTTAATTGGGGGTTTTTAATTTGTTCTTTTTCTAGCTTTTTTAGTTACATACCCAATTCATTGATCTCTTCTTTCTCATTTCACTCATGTAGGCATTTAGAGATATAACTTCCCCTAAGAACTACTTTCGCTGCATCCCATAAGTTTTGGTATGTTGTCTCGTTATTGTCATTCTCTTGGATGAAATTATTGATCATTTGTATGATTTGTTGTTTGACCCTCTCATTCTTTAGAATTAGATTATTTAGTTTCTAATTAATTTTTAGTCTCTTCCATGGCCCTTTATTACATGTAGTTTTTATTGCATCATGATCTGAAAAGTATGCATTTAATATTTCTGCCTTTTTGCATTGGATGATGAGGTTTTTATGCCCTAATACATGGTCAGTTTTTGTGTAGGTGATATGTACTGCTGAGAAAAAGGTATATTACTTTCTATCCTTATTCAGTTTTCTCCTGAGGTCAGCCATATCTAAGTTTTCTAAAATTCTATTCATCTCCTTAACTTCTTTCTTGTTTATTTTGTGGTTAGATTATCTAGTTCTGAGAGGGGGAGGTTGAGGTCCCCCATTAGTACAGTTTTGTTATCTATTTCTTCCTGTAACTCCCTTAATTTAAAGGAGCTAACTTTCTAATGAGGAAGATAACACAAAATGAAACTGAAAAGCCAGAATAGGGGGAAGGTACCCACATGGGGACAAAGTAGAGAAAGAAGAAGAATAAGGAAGTAGATGTGGGCACTATCGTTAAAATGAAAATTCTGGGAGGAACTGAATAATCAGAGGAAAAGAACACAGAGATGGAATATTTCCAGGGTAAAATGACTACTGGATTAGAAAGAGGGTAGAGAAAGAAGTCCAGAGAGTCAGGAGTGAAGTCCAGAGAGGAGTGAAGGAGAACAAAGAGGGAAAAAACAAGAATATCTTTCTTCTCCAAAGCTCTTGCACCAATTCCAACCCTAACATAGATACATGGCAGCAAGTCATCATGCTTTTCACCAATGAGAAGTGTATTATGCAAATACTTCAGGCTTGAGCCTGGGTCACATGTAAAATAGATACAAAGTGATTTGGAGAGAAAGGCACTTGGGTGATTGTTCCTAGAATGAAATATGGAAGCATAGAAACAAGCTCCAGGCCCTGACTAAGACTTCTGAGTCCAGTACCCCAGTGACCCACCCCTACTTTGGGGTTGACCTCTAGAAGAAATCACTGTAGCCCAGACAGGATTTACATACTTTCTATTGGGTAATGGTATGTGTCAATTAATTTGCATGTTTTTAGCAGTCTGATCTAATCTTCTCTGGCCAGAGGCTTACCAACCTCATTTAATGATGCAATATGGGGAAAATGAGTACTGGTCAGGAAAGGCAGGGCTGGTCCTAAACAAAATTACTCAGAGGAAAATTTCTACTCCATTAAATTCAATAAACATTGACTGAATGTCTACCATGAGCAAAACTGGGCTGTACGCTTTGGGGGATGAAAAGGTGAAAAAGACATGGTCCTTACCCCAAAGCAGGGGTAAGGGGTATAATGAGGGGTGTTGTGTGAGTGGAATAACACATGAAAACAAATACCTACAGTATAAGGTAAGATTCTATTGGTGTCATTAGAAAAGTTGGGGAAGGTTCTGAGAGTTTTAGAGAAACCTAAATGAACCAGAGTAAGACAATACAGAACAAAACAAAAGAAGAAAAGGGATGATATTTTCTTTTTGTGAATCTCAGTTTTCTCATCTTCAAAGAGAGGGAGATGAACTAAGAAAAAAAATGTAATGATCCAAAGTGAAAAATTATGATTCCATGATATTTGTTAACCTACTATATAGGCAAGAGGCAGATTAAAGAAGGGTTAGGATCATATATTATAGATTTAGATCTGGAAAGGACCATACTGATCACCTAGTCTGACTTCTTCATTTTACTATCAAGGAAGCTGGAACCTCAAAGACCCAGGGGCATGGGTGGGAAGGGCTTAAATCAGCCAGAACTTATAACATAGACATACTGAGGGAGGAGGAAATAAGTGCGGGAAATCCAGTGATTCAGGTTTAGACCAAGCATTTATTGCTGACCATCCTATTCAATAGCACAGCATATGAAAAGTCTTACCTGGCACAAAGCCCCATTTCAGTAGCTAAAGCTGAAGATATTAGTAAATAGAAGATATTGACCACTACAAAAATCTATCATAGATCTAGAGACATCCAAAAATCTATTTGAGAACAACAGAGTCATGTTACTTCCACAAGCAGAAACTCAAAGGGGAAAAGTGGATTTGTACTCACCATGATCTCCAGTCACTCTATGCATCATTTCTTTCTCAAGTCTTCACCCAAACACTGGCTAAAGTCTCTTGCCTTCCCTATCTTGACACTTAGGTAAACCAGTTCAACTTTACATTATCTTAAGTCCCTTGCCCCTTTATCCTATCAAAGATCTTGATCTGCCAAACCCCAGTATTGGATTACTCCTACTATTTGCTGCCTTCACTTTCACCCATGTGTTGTTGGAGAATATCTTAAGAATCATACTGATTGAGCCCACTACACGTTTTCATCATTGTAATAGTAATGGAATTTAAAGATCCCCCTGTATTGGCTTGGTTTTTGGTTTGATTGTGTTAAAACCCAGAGCTTGTGAATACCACTTGTGGGATGGACTTGTTGACATGAAAAGAGGGGGCTGAACTGGGAGGAGCTGGTGACATAAATTTAGAGAGACACAAGAAAAGAGAGAGGCAGAAGAACTTTTTGGAAGCAGCATCTTGGAGGCAGAGAGAGACTGAGAGGATTGCTGAGGGCCACTTTGAATTGCCCAGGACTTTTGAGAGCTGCCACCCAGAGCTGTCAAGGAATAAGGAGACATGGCTGTTATGCTGGTACTTTGTCTGTCTGTTTTAATGTTGTTTTGCCAGATTTGTCCACTGGTGCTTTCACACCAGTCAACAATCCTGTTGTTGCAGAAGGGTTGGAACCTTGCTGTTGGTTCAGAGCTCTTGAGACTGTTCTGCAGATAGAGAGTGAATTCTGTCCACTGGTGAAGGACAGTGCTGTTGTTGCAGAGGGCTTTAAACCTTGCTGTTGATTCAGAAGCCCTGAAGAAGGATTTTCTTGTTGTATGTTTACAGAAATCCTGGAAAGGGGTTTTGCTAATGTTTTCAGGGGTCCTAGGACTGTTCTGCAGACAGAGAATGAATTAATGAAGAGACTGGCAATGTATCTTGTGGCCTTGCTAAGCTTTGTCTCCCCAGGAACAAAGATTGCTGAGACCTCTCCTGTGGTCAAGATGAAGAAAAGACCTCTCTTTGAGTATTAAATGCTGTGCTTAAGCTTGTTGTAACTCTGGGGTAGATTTAATTGTAATCCAAGGGTGGGGAACTTTAGACTTTTTTGTGCTCTGTGATTAAACAAATGAATGTACTTTACTTATGATTGGAAACTAATCTCCATTTGAGAAGAGGGGCTTTGTGATGGACTAAATGAATGTACAGCCTAGGGGTGGAGTAGTACTTAGAAGAGGGTATTTGGGATTGACTAAATGTATTATAATGTCCAGGGGTGGGGTAGTACTTGGAGATTATTGAATCACACTTGGTACATGCTATATTTTGAATTATGCTATATGTTGATTCTCTGTTCTTAATTTGTCACTGAATAAAATGGAGAGCACCTATGCTGGTATTTTGAACCTTGGGACTCAAGGTTTTTTTTGGTTGGCATTACAATTATATAATCTCAACTGGGCTTTCTCTGTGGCAAGGCAATTGTCTCATATTTTCCTAGTCAATTTACTATCTCACTCATCACAGTAGCTTTTCCAAGCCTTTTCATCCTTCTGTAACCCTTTCCTCAACTCTTTCAGGTAAGAACTTTGCCTCATATATCACTGAAAAAACTGAGACCATTCCCAGAAAGCTCCCTGTTGTATTTCTCACCACTCATTTATTCCATCCTATCTCCTGCTTCACTCCTGTTTTATACAAACAGGTGGACCTTCTCCTTATCAAAGCAAACCACTCTACATATACAAGTGATCCCATTCTTTCCCATATTCTCCAGTGTTACCCCCTCTTATCATCCCTACTTTCTCACTAATATTCAATCAACTCCTTGTTCTACTGTCTGCTTCCCTGCTGTATACAAACATGCCCATATCTCCCTCATCCTCAAAAAAACTTCACTCAATCAATCCATTTTTACCTAGCTATAATTCTATGTTTCTCCTTCCTTTTGTAGGAGAGGATGTCTAAAATAGGTACCTCCACTGCCTTTCCTCTCATTCTTTTCTTAACTCTTTGTAATCTGGCTGCCAGCCTCATTATTGAACTGAAACTGCTCTTTCCAAAGTCACATTGTCTCTTGATTGTCATACCAAGTGACCTTTTCCTCGATCCTCACCCTTCTTTGTTTCTGCAGTCCTTGACACTGTTGATCAGCATCTTGTCTTTGATATTTTCCAGCCTTTCTCTCTCCTGGTTCTCCTCCTACCTGTTTAACTGCTCCTTCGTAATGGCCTTTGCTAGATCTTCATCCATGTCATACCTTTTAATCATGGGTATCCCAAAGGCTCCATCCTTGGCAGTCTTCTCTTCTCCTTCTATCCTATTTTACTTGGTGATCTCAATCAGTTCCTATGACTTCAATTCTCATTTCCATGCAGATGACTCTCTATCTCTAACTTCTTTGCTAACCTTTAGTATTGCGTCTACAAATGCCTAGCAAACATTTTTGGTGTCTTGTAGACATATGAAATTCAGTATGGCTGAAATTGAACTCATGACCTTTCCCTCCCAAACTCTCCCCTCTTCCTAACTTCCCTGTTATTGTCAAGGGTACCATTACCTTCTTAATCCCGAAAGCTTACAATTTAAGTATCATCCTTGACCCTCTTACCTCCTACCATGTTTCCCCGATAATAAGACACTGTCTTATTAATTTTTTGGGACAGAAAAACACCAGAGGGCTTATTTTCAGGGGAGGGCTTATTTTAATGAACATTGACAGCAATTTTAATAAACAGGTAAATGTGAACAAAAAAATGTACCTTTATTCAATAAGCAAATCACTGGGGAAGAACAGGATGACGCGCTCACTGCTGCAGCTCTGATTGGATGCACCTCGGAGCGCGGCGTGCGTTTCACAGGGGGAGGGGGGGACGGTGCATACAGAGGGTACCGTAATGTAGCGTGTAGCGCAGGGGATCACCTTAACTACAGTAGCAATCTCAATAGGGCTTATTTTCAGGAGAGGGCTTATTTTAGAGGAATCTTACACAGTAAGGGGAGGGCTTATTTTCGGGATAGGTCTTATTATCGGGGAAACACGGTATATCCAATCTGTTGTAGATTCTTTTCATGTCTAACTTTGCAACATTTTTCATATACTATTTTCTCTCTGACACTGAAACCACCCTGGTACAGGTCCTTGTCACCTCACACAGGGACTATTATAATAGTGCCTCAAGCCTCTCCCTACTCCAATTCTTTCTCCTCTCAGCTGTCAAACTGATCTTTCTAAAGCACAGGTCTGACCACATCACCACTCTATTTATTATATCTCAGTTCATCCAGTGTCAAATATGAAATCTTCTCTTTGACTTTTAAACCCCTTCTTAACCTGAATCATTTCTTTCTAGATCTAGAATTAGGAGAACAAGTCCAAATATGACCTCAGACACTTACTAGCCATGTGACCCTCATCTATAAAAAGAAAATAATAATAGCACTTACCTCCCAGACTTGTAAGGATTAAATGAGATATTTATAAATACTAGTTATTGTTATTTTTTTAAAAAAAAACAAGAAGTTTAGAATAGATTCATGATTTTATATCAGATCCTTTTCCTATATTGTCTTGCCTTTGGAAATGTCCAATTTTGGTGTTTCCAAAGTTCAGAATAAAAAATAAATTAAATTAAAAAGAAGTTTTCATCATCATGGGGGTAGCCCCAATAATGGAAACCCAATCAGGATTTATACTCTTATCAAGATGCCAATTCTCATGCTCATGTCCCCTGCCTATAAGGATGAGGGAATAGGCAACCAAAGGTTCCATACAAAGTCAGCTCATCAAAATAATCAGGGAACTCTCTCCACCAGCCTTCCCCTTTATGCTCCCCCCCCCATAGTTATTTATTTCTCAGCAAGTCAAACTAGGATGTCTCAGAAGCATGACTTGCTATCTCTAGTTTAGTATAGTTATTTGGGGACTTGAAAAAATTCCAGCCTCTTTTTTTTTTTTGCTTTTTGGAGGGGGCAAGGCAGGGCAATTGGGGTTAAATGACTAGCCAAAAGTCACACAGCTAGCAAGTGTGTCAAGTGTCTGAGGTCAAATTTGAGCTCAGATCCTCCTGACTCCAGGGCTGGTGCTCTATTCACTGCACCACCAAGCCGCCCCCTGATTCCAGCCTGTTCTTGATTGCCTTCCACAATGCCTTGTATTCAGAGTTCCATCAATGTCCGTGAGAGACAGTTCTTAGATATATCCCAAACTAACAATATTTTATGAGGATCCAGACCCTTCATAATCAAAAACATATTCACTCACAAATGTACAAATTCAACAAATAAAAAACGCAAAGTTTTTCAATGTTTCTATAGATTCATGCTTGCCTTGGGGGTGGGTGGGTTGTAATGACCTATCTTAAACCCCAAAAACATTTAGGAAAGAAAAAATAAATAGTAAAACAATGAAAAATAGTGGGAAAATGTTAGATTTTTTAAAAAGACAAATAAGTATTCCCATTCCAAAAGAGAAAGAAAGCACTTTGGCAAACCCTTGAGATATACTTGTGTAGTATAATTTTCAGGGAGGCATCTCCTGAATTATCCTAATTCACTCCACAAACAGCAGACAGTCTAGTTCTACTTAAAAAAAAAAAAACATCCCACAATCCTGGAGAAGTTGTTCTAACTCACCCTCCTGTTATGGTTAGATGTTTAACTCCAAATAAAAATCAAATTTGGATGTGTGCTAACTCACTCCAAGCTAAGGCAAATAGTCTAGATCCAAAAACCCCCAAAAATCAACCAATCCAGTATAAACTGCCTTTATTCACCCCTTACTAGGGTAAGTAGCATAGTATGAAAAACAATCAAACTCCAGATGACTCTTCAGGATTTAAGAGTCTCTCCTGAATAGGATCCACCATTTGGGGTCAATGAGAAGACAACCCTCTGTCTGGTGAAAAATCAAATGATGCTGAGTTAACTATCCCAATTCCTGCCATGCTACCATAGCAGCTAGTTATCCTAGGATAAGTAGTCCAGATCTGCTCAAAAACATTAAAGAGTTGAAGAAAGACTCTGCTGACTGATTTCGTGCCCAAACAAATGGTCTAGTTCCAAAAATAATCAATTGATACCAGATAAGCCCTCAGGATGTTGTGGTCCAGGGCCCCAGGTTATAGATTTACATTGCCTGGGTATGATCTCAGAGGGCTGACTCAAAAGGTCAGTAGCTTATTTTCTCATTATGCCCCTACCCAGAATTTACTCTGGGAAATCTCTGAAAATAACATGTACATAGATTATGTCTAGGTTTCTATAAATATGAGCAATAAAATCACCTGATCCTGTATAAACATTCAAGGTAACAAGTTTAGTTGTTCATAAACTCCTGTCTGAAAGGAACTCAACTTGTAATTGCTATCCTCACAACACCTGACATCCTGATGAAATGTTTTTTCTGCAGAGCTCTGCACCATTCTTGGGGAGGGAAAGAAGAAGAGGAAGAAATTGCCTCACTTCCAGCTTCACTCTAGAAGAAAGGACCAAAGAAAAGGTGGAAAAGCACTAGTTAGGGGTCTATGTGATTAAAATTAATCTCTTATTGTCCTTTTAATAAGGCAGTAATGAACCTGACCAAACTCTACAGAAAGGCATGGATAATCAAAGTTTCTCAAAAAGTGCTTACCTCTGTATGAGCTCATCAAATTGATCAGGGTACCCTCCAAATCAACCTCCCTTGTCTGTGTCAGTGAGTTCCCATCTATTTTATTTTGATGAGAACTTATTTTTCCCAGTTAATGGAACTTGTAATGTCATTAATTTTTTTAGAGGGGGTTGAAGATTAGAAACTCCTCAGGTATATAAGGCACTCAACCTGATGCTGAACCAATCTACAAGCAAGCTGTGGATCACTGCCAAGCATCACATAAAAGCTATTCACTTAGTGAGCCTATTTACATGGGAGCCTTGGTCCCTTTTTGGAAGTTGGAAGATGAAGACAGTGATATCAGCTGCTTACTCTCCCCATCCGGGCCACCACATGGCCACAAATACATGATGTCTGTGTTTATTTATGTCTGAAGACAACATTGTAAGCTTCAAAAAAGTCAGGAGAGTAGGGGGTGGAGCCAAGATGGCGGAGTAGACCCAATCCATGTAAAAAGGGGACTCTAAACAAACTTTGGAGCTGCAGAACCCACATAATGACACAGAGAAGCTAACCTCCCTCTGAGGACAGCCCGGCAGGCCGGCAGGAATCGGCCAGCGCAGCGCTCTGGGAGCCTAGCCCAGCACCACGCCGAGGCTTTAGCCCCAGGGCCGGCCTGACCAGCCGTGGGCCAGAGGGACCAGAGGGACTCCAGATCAGCAGCAGCTGTGGCTGTTTCCAGATTTATCAATACATAGATGTGAAGGACAAGGTGAGAGGCCAGTGCAGTCTGGACTTTGGGACCAGTAAGTGGGAGTGCGTGGCTTTTACCCCCGGGGCGAGAAACCGCTGAGACGCCAGCACAGCCTGCCAGCGCCACGTGGCAGCTTCAGCTCCTGGCCTGCAGAGTGTAGGGGGACCAAGCACCAGTCTGAGGGGTCATCGCTCTTGCTTTAACCTGCTTGGATCTGGATTGCAGTCTAGGGTGGAGGTCCTGGGGTGTGTGTCCAGCTTGCCAGAGCGTGTGGAGACCTCAGAGAGGGCAGCCATCTAATACCTCCAGCAGCTGAGAAAACCCCAGCGTTTGGGACGAAAACTCCCCTGTCTGGTGGCAGAGTCCTACTGTGGCAAAAAGCCCAAAAGTCAAATAATTGAGTGGCAAAATGAGCAGGCAGAGGAAACAAAGCAGACAGAAGATTCCAACATTACACTCCTATTTTGGGGATAAGAAGGAGCAAGGCATGGAACAGGAGGAAAACAGTGAAGTCAGTACTCCTGCACCAAAAGCTTCAAAGGAAAATACAAGCTGGTTACAGGCCATAGAGGACCTTAAGAAGCAGATAAGAGAAGTGGAGGAAAAATTGGGAAGAGAAATGAGAACAATGCAAGAAAATTATGAAATGAGAGTCAACAGCCTGACTGAAGAAAATAATACCTTAAAAAACAGACTGACTCAAATGGCAAAGGAGGCTCAAAAAGGCAATTAGGAGAAGAATGCCTTAAAAAGTCGAATTTGCCAGATGGAAAAAGAATCTCAAAAGCTCACTGAGGAGAATCATTGCTTCAGAATTAGATTGGAGCAAATGGAAGCTAATGACTTTATGAGAAATCAAGATGCTGTCAAACAGATCCAAACAAATGAAAGAATAGAAGGCAATGTGAAATATCTCATGGGAAAAACCACTGACCTGGAAAATAGATCCAGGAGAGATAATTTAAAAATTATTGGACTACCTGAAAGCCATGACCAAAGTAAGAACCTAGAAAGCATCCTCCAGGAAGTTCTCAAAGAAAACTGCCCTGATGTTTTAGAACGAGAGGGCAAAATAGAGGTTGAAAGAATCCACCAATCACCTCCTGAAAAAGATCCCAAAAAGAAAACTCCTAGGAATATTATAGCCAGGTTCCTGAATTCCCAGATTAAGGAGAGAATATTACAAGCAGCCAGGAAGAAACAATTTGAATATTGTGGAAACACAATCAGGATAACCCAGGATCTGGCAGCTTCTACACTGAGGGATAGAAGGGCCTGGAATGTGATATTCCGGAGGGCACAGGAGCTGGGATTAAAACCAAGAGTCACCTACCCAGCCAAACTGAGTATCATGTTTCAGGGGAAAATATGGTCATTCAGTGGAATAGAGGACTTTCAAGCATTCTTGCTGAAAAAAACAGAGTTGAATAGAAAATTTGACATTTAGATACAAGAAGCAAGAGAAGCATGAGAAGGTAAACAGGGAAAAGAAATCATAAGGAACCTATCAAAGTTGAACTATTTTTTTTTTTTGAAGCACTCGGGGTTGGGTGACTTGCTCAGGGTTGCATGGCCAGTTGTTGTTTCTGGGTGTGGTGCTGGGTGTCTGGGCCTGGATTTGATCTGGGTCGTCCCAGCACTGGAGCTGGTGCTCTTGCTCGCTGAGCCACCTGGCCAAAGTTGAACTATTAACATTCCTACATGGAAAAACAATAATTGTAATTTATGAAACTTTTCTCAGTAGTTGAAAGGATTAGATACATATATATGTCTTTATATGAGGGTATGCGGGAACATGAATACATATGTGAATGTGTGTATATACTTTTACAGATATACATAGATAGGGGGCACGGGACCAATTTAACAGGAAGGGATGATACTTAAAAGGTGAAATTAAGAGGTGAGAGGAGTATAATGAGAGGAGATGGGGAGAGATAGAGTGGGGTAAACTATCTCATACAGAAGAGGCAAGGGGAAATGGTTACAATGGAGGGGAAAAATAGGAAGGCAAAAGGGAATAGGTCAACCTTATTCCTATTGAATCTGGCCGGAGGAAGGAAGGAAAATACACACTAAATAGGGGATCTCACCCTGCAGGACAATAGGGGGGAAGGGGATGTGAGGGGGGATGATGGAAGGGAGGGCAGGCTGGGGGGGAGGGAAGTTGGAAGCACCCACTTTTGAAAAGGGACAGGATCAAAGTAGAGAATAGAACAAGTGGGAGGTGGGATAGGAGGGAGGGAAATATAGTCAGTCTTTTACAATACATCTACTATGTTATTGTTTTGCATTAGCCGCACATGTACAACCTATACTGAACTGCTTGTCTCCCCAGTGGGGATGGGTGGCAGGGGGGGGAAGGGAATGAATCTGGAATTGAAAGTTTTAAAATCAAATATTCAAATATATATATATATGTGTGTGTATAAAAAAAAAGATTCAAAAATCAGTTTCTAAGATAGAAGAAATGACAGCAGTAAATAGTAGAACTTGTGGTTGACTACAGGCTCCTGCTAAAAGAACCATATTTTTACCTGCATTATGTGAAGATCAGAAGAAATACTAGTCTTAGTTCACTCTATACCAGGCAGTCTGAAGCTGCAGTATTGTGTCCAGTTCTGGGCACTTTTCTCTTTAAAAGGGACGTTGAAAAACTTGAATGCAGCTGGAGAGGGGTATCCGAGAAGATGAGGGCTGTGGAAGGTCTCATGAGGAGCGCTTGAAGGAACAAGGGACATTTAGCCCAAATAAACAAAAGACTCAGTGAGGTTTTTGTAGACATCTTTAAATGAAGGGCTGATGTATGAGAGAATGAGTAGAGTAATTCTGGGTTACTTTGAAAGAAAGAACTATAGAGATTAGGTAGAAGTTAGAGGAAGGCAGATCTTGATTGTGTATATGGAAGGAAATTCCCAACAATAAAACAGGCAAACTTGTAAAAAACAAAACAAAAAAAAAAAAAGTCAGGAGAGCCACCTGAGGTGCTGCTAGAATCCAAGCCAAAGTCGTCACTGATTTGAGTGAGGAGACAGCATCTGCTGACCCAGTCCAGAAATGAATAAAGCCAGCTTCTAAGTCATTGCGTCCTGCAACCAGGGAACAGCTCATCATCGGACAGCTTGTCTCTCCATCATGCCACATCTAGAAGAGAACTTGGTAGGGAGAATGTTTTATAGTTACAACTTTAATATGAAGCCTACTCACCCAAGGGCCATATGGGCAGTCTCTTCCAACAGATTGCTCTCTCTGTCCTCCCTACTCTGTCACTTATGTTCAATCTCTCCCTGTCTACTGATTCATTCCCGTGTCTTCCCCATATGGAAAAAAACCCTTCACTTGATCTCATCACTGCTAACACATTACTCTCTCTCTTCAGCCCTTTGTAGGGTATCTACAATAGGTACCTCCACTTTCTCAGTTCTCACTCTCTTGTTAACCCCTTACAATTCAGGTTCTAACCCTATCATTCTACCAAAACTCCTCTCTCCAAAGTTACTAATGATCTCTTAGTTGCCAAATCCAACAGCCTTTTCTTTACCTCATTCTTTTTCACCTCCTCTCAGCCTTCCACACTTTTGAACACTCTCTTCCCTGATACTGTCTTCTCATTAGGCTTTCAGGACAATGCCCTCTCCTGGTTCTTTTTCTACCTGTCTGACCCCTCCTTCTTAGTTTCCTTGGCTGAAATCCCATCCAGACAGTGACCTCTAACTGTAGATGCCCCTCAGGGCTCCATCTTGGGCCTTCTTCTGTAGTATTCAGTAATCTCATTAGCTACCAAGATTAAGTTACCATCTCTATGCTGATGATTCTCAAATCTGTTTATCCATTCCCAATCTCTCTGTTGACCTCCAAACTTGAATCTTTCTAGTTGACTTTCAGACATCTGGAACTGGATTCCAGGAGATATTTTAAACTCAATACATCCGAAACAACTCATTATCTTTCCCCCAAAACTCTTCCCATCTCCCCCTTCCCCATTGCTGTAGAGGGCAATACCATCCTCCTTGTTCCTTGGGCTCACAACCCAGGAGTCATCCTCAACTCCTCACTATTTCCCCCTCTCCCTCCCCAGCCAATCTGTTGCCAAGGCCTGTTGCTTTCACCTTTATGACATCTCTCAGATATGTTCATTTCTCTTCTTACTCTGCCATCACTCTAGGGCAGGCTCTCATCACTTCATTTCTGGACTATCATGGCTCTGCCTGCCTCATCCCTCTAAAATGCTTTTCCCAAAATGCAGGTCTGATCTTAATGATGGGTTACCGGCCTAAGCCAAGATCTTCAAGCCAAAAGAATTTGAGTCCCTGTTTTCTAGACTCTGGGAATCCTGTTGAACTCTACTGGAATCTTCCCACTCAAGCTGTTTGCCTGAGGCCATAAGCCTTTCATTGTCAAGGTTTCCAAACCTCTGTTACCCTTAAGAGTCTAGCCAATGGTGAGATTTCTTAAGAGTTTGGCCAGTGATAAACTTTGTATTTGGCTAGAAGAAGGTGTGAAGAGGTTAAGGGTGTTTGAGACCCCAAAATACCAACACTCTGGGTCCTGCCAAATGAATTAGACTCAAGTCCTCTCAGCCAAAGAAAAGTAAAGTATATTAAAAGTTCGCTTGTAATGGACACAGAATAAGTCTGTGCTAGGTCATTCTGTGGAGCTCTCACACACATGGAGGGAAGATGGGATCTTATATACAGAAAGGTTGTGGGAGAAATCTAGCGGTGGTCTAGAGGAGGAGTTTGGGGAGGGTCTTCAGGAGTCAGATGAGGTCAATGAGTGATTAAGAGTGGGAAGTTACTGGAGGCTATCTGGACACTACAGACAATGGTGCACTAGGCCAGTTTAAGGGTGGATTGATATTTTGATAGGCTCATGGGTGGGAAGTCTAGTAACATCGGTTTGGGCCCAGCCACAATGTAAGGCTTAGGGCCTCGTGCAAATGCCTCATCAAATGGGACTATTTAATCAGAGTTCTAGGTGTATTCTAAGAGCCTGTACCTCAAAGATTCAAGGAGAGCTCAAAGGGGTTCCCAGAGCCTGCACCTCATCAGGTGTAGGTCAAATTAATTCAGGCAGGACCCCATGTATCAGTATTTTGGGGTCCCAAGCACCCCTAAACTTTAACATTTTAAACCCCATCAATGTCATTTTCTTATTCAATACACTCCAGGGGCTTCCTATTGCCTCTAGAAACAAACACAAAATGCTTTATTTGGCATTCAAAGTCCTTCACAACCTAGTCCCCTCCTATCTTTCAAGGCTTCTTTTGCTTTATTCCCAACAACAACAACAATCTGAGTAATTTTAGATCTTGTGACACTGAACTCCTGGTTATTCCAGGAACAAAGCACGTCATCACTCAGCTCCATGCATTTTCTCTGGCTATACACCATTCCTGGACAGCTTTCTCTCCTCCTTTCAAACTGCCGACTACCCTGACTTCCTTCAAGTCCCAACTAAGATCTCTTCCTTTACTGGAAAGCCTTTCCTACCCTTCATGATTCTAATGCCTTCCCTCTGCTAATTATTTCCTACTTATCCTGTATATGACTTATTTTGTATATATTTGGCTGCATATTGTCTCCCCCATTAAACTGTAAACCCTTGAGGGCAGGGACTGTTTAGTAGCTGTGAGACCCTGGGCAAATCAATGCACCTTGTTTGCTTCAGTTTCCTCATCTATAAAAGGAGCTGGAAAAGGAAATGGCAAACCATTCTAATATCTCTGCCAAGAAAATCCCAAATGAGGCCATGAAGAATCTGACACAAATTAACAACAACATTGACATAGCACTTTAAGGTTTGCAGTGGGGGCAGCCAAGTAGCACAGCGAGTAAGAGCACCGGTTCCAGTGTTGAGAAGACCTGGAGATCGAATCCCGGGCTCAGACACTGAGCACCCACCCAGAAACACCTGGCCATGTAACCTTGAGCAAGTTACTTAACCCCAATTGCTTAGGGGCGGCCAGGTGGCTCATCAAGTAAGAGCACTGGCTCCAGTGTTGGGATGATCTGGATCAAATCTGGGCTCAGATACTTAGCACCACACCCAGAAATAACTGGCCATGTAACCTTGAGCAAGTTACTTAACCCCGATTGCTTTAAAAAAAAAAAAAAAGGTTTGCAATGCACTTTAAATATGTTAACTCATTTTATCCTTGCAACAATCCTGTGAGGTAGATCCAATTATCCCCATTTCACAGATGGGGAAACTGAGGCTGAGAGGAGGGGGAAGTCACTTGCCCAAGGGTCACAGTGTCAGAAGCAGGATTCAAACTCAGGTCTTTCTGACTCCAAGTCAAGCACTCTATCCACTGTACCACCCAGCTGCCTTTTATTTTACTAATAGTGATCAGCTGAAGGATTTTTCTTTACTAGAAATCCACCAATAACAACAACAATTTTATAGTTGTTTAAAAATGCAATTTCATAAGGTTGACAGCATCTAGAACTGAAAAGGACCTTAGAAAATTCAACCCCCTCATTTTACAAAGGAGTCCACAAAGAGTCAGACATGACTGAAAAATAACCAAACAACAACAAAAACAATTCAGAAAAAAAGCCAGAAACCCTTAGTTTAGGATTGGCAAAAAGCTTTGGGTTTCTGTTCCCTCAAGATCTTGAATAAGAGGCTTTTCATTTCCCCAGCGAGAGGTAAGAGAACAGATATTTATTTAGCCTTTCTTTACACAACTCCTCTTCCTTCTGGGCAAGTCCTCTCAGTGAAAGTCCTCATCTTAACTTGGGTGGACCATCCACTTCATTTCCCAAATCATCACCTCTTCAGGCAATGACTACTTCCCGAATAATTTAGAGCTGAGAAACACACCACCAAGGAAGGAAAACTTCAAGACTCTACAAAGGGACAACCTTTGGAGAGATGTAAAATTGAGGGAAATTTCATGAAGACTTCAGGAAGGAAGAAAAGGATTTCCAGTAATCAAGAGTCATATTTTCCCTTTAACCACATGTGAGATTGAGTTGGCTCTATTTAAAGACTTGTACATGGAAGAAGAAATTGAAGGATGGGCATGGGGGTTAGGTGAAGCCCTTGTTAGAGGGATTTTTTTTTTTTAGCAATTAACCTTACTATACTATACTATACCATACTATACTACACTTTTAATGTAAATATCCCTTTTGGAAAAGTTAATTGATTTCAACTGGTTAATTAATATCGAAGAGCAACATACTACCCTAGCCCCTTAGCAATCCTAGAATGCTGAGGAGAAGTAGTATTCTATCTTCTGGGAATCTATCCAGCTAGTCCCATGTGGTTGGAAAAATGAGCCCTGAGAGGGTGCTCCAAGTGCAAATATGGTCTATAAGAGGGGCTGGAATGGATCCACTAAAGTGTGAAAAGTTCTCACCCACTCCTAAGTGTGAATGCAGTCTGAGAGAGTCTGGTAAATTTGGCAAACTTTAAAAGGGGCATACCTTTACACCTGGATTGTTACATCACTCCTAACTAGTTTTCCTGCCTCTAATCTCTTTCCCTTCTATCCTTTCTGGAGAGGGAGTCAAATTCCAACTGTAAGCCAATAGTGAAGCTCCTCATGGGGTTTTCTAGGTAGTAGCAAGTTTTGTGGCAGCAAGGGAGGTGAAGGGAGAGAAAAGAAAGGAAATGCTGAGTGATAGATGGCATTTTGGTAGCTTGTTCATCTGTAAGGCAGGAAAGCCAGGGACTGCTTATCCAGATGTAAGTGATTCAGGATTTTCAAAGGCATTCTTAGAAGGGGATCCTGTTGGAATGTTCCTATTGGCCCTTTCCCTTTTCCCTCTTGGGAAGATCTATGAGGACTTTCATTTTGTTCTGGTCAAATTCCATCTCATTGGATTCTGGTCATTGTTCTGGCTTGAGATAATTTTAAATCCTGAATCTGTTATCTATCCCTCCTAGATTTATAGCATTTGTAAATTTGATAAACAAGTCCCTTAGGTCTTTGTCCAAATTGTTGTTACAAGTATCAATTAAATTTGCATGATTAAACACATATAGCCTATGTCAAATTACTTACCATCTCAGGAGCAGAGAGGTGAGCGAGAGAGAGAGAGAGAGAGAAAGAAAATTTGGAATTCAACATTTGAAAAAAAAGAATGTTAAAAATTGTCTTTACATGTAACTGGGGGGGGGAGGGCACAGAAATAAAATATTATTCAAAGAAGCAAAAGGAAATATCAAGTAGAATGGGGACAGTGGGGAACCCTGAGGCAATCCACTAGTGACCTCCCTCCAAGCTGATAAATACCTATTATGGTGCTCATCAATCCATTAATATATCTAGGCCTACGTTCAGTCATCAACCTAGTGACTTAACAATACCATCCTTTATCTTGTTCACAATTAGAAATTTTGTTCTATACTGACATGTTTTTATATGTTGAGTTAATTTATCATGTATTCTTTATGCTTTCCCAACTAGGGTAAGGGTAAGGTCAAGGTAAATCAAATCAACAGGCATTTATTCAGTATCTACTATGAGCCAGGCAGTAGGCTAACTCTCCGAGATACAAAGAATGGGGGAAAAAAGTCCCTGCTCTCAAGGAGTTCACACTCTAATGGGGGAGAGACATGCAAACAACAATGTACAGACAAGCTATATACAGAATAAATTGGAGGCAAGAGGGAAGGCCCTTTTCTGTTACCCCTTAACACCAGTGCCTCCTGTGAAGAGCTCCAATTTATTCTGGATCTATTTTGTTTGTACATAAGTTTGTGTATGTTATCTCTCTCATTAGATTACGAGCTCCTTCAGGTTTTCTTTTGGTCTTCCTTTGTGTCCCCAACAGGGCAGTTAGATGGCACAGCAGATAGAGCCCTGGTCCTGGAGTCAGGAAGACATGGGTTCAAATCTCACCATACACACTTCCTAGCAGTGTGACCCTGGGTAAGTCACTTCGATCTGCCTCCATTTCCTCGTCTGTAAAATGAACTGGAAAGGAAATGGCAAGGCTCTCCAGTGTCTCTGCCAAGAAAACACAAAATGGGGTCATGAGGAGTGTGACAGACTGAAAAATGACTGAACAAACAAATGTATCCTCAGAGCTTAGACACAGTGCTAAACATATAGTAGGTGCTTAATAAATGTTTGTTGACTTGGCTCACCCTGATTAGCATTGAGAGGACCTTGGGAAAGGCAGGTATTTTATTTGAGATTTGAAAAAAAAGGAAGGCAGAAGGTATAGAGATGAGGAGAGGAAAAGTTACAGACAGGAGGAACAATCAGTAAAAATTCAGAGAGTCTGGATATGGAGTGTCTCGTTCCAACAATGGCAAGGAGAAGAGTGTTGTTAGGTCATACAGTATGAGAAAGGCTGGGTCTAAGACTGAAAAGTCAGGAAGGTGCCATGTTTATACTACTACAAAACCTGACTGTAATATTGTGGGGAAAGCACTGGATTCTGGAGTCAGAAGGCCTGGGATTAGGTAGCAGCTCTTTTCTTTGTTTATGCCCTATGAGATCGATGCCCTGGCTATCAGCTGCCTACTCTAGACAACCAGAGGATGGACTAAATGGTCTCTATCTTGCCCTTCTAGCTGTAGCTCCTGTCCTTCTTTGCATCTTCCAGTTTGAAATCTTCTTTAATAAAGAATTATGGATTCACTTACATTTGTGGACTATATGTATGTTTCTGCTTATTTCACTTCCTTCTCTCTTCTCAGGATGTTCTCTGCAGTAGCTTTTTTTTTTTTTTACATTGAGATGCTTCTTTTAAATCAGATAGATGCCTAGTATCCTAGAACTACTTTGTAGGGTGTGGATAGGGAAGGGAATTTGTTTGGGAGTGGGGGTGGGAGGAGGTTTTCAATCCTCAGAAAGCATTATGGCCAGACCTTTCACCTTCCTGTCTCAAGGGTAGAACCACATGACCAAATAACCCTGACAATAGGCCAAACTCCCCTTACCTTTTACTTCATTCCATTTCTTTCTCCTCCCTCTCTTTTCTCTCCCACCTCCCTACCCTCCTCTCTGCCAAATCAACATTTTCATCTAATGAGATTGCCAACTTTCTTTGATCTTTCACAGAAGTCACAGACTCAGTTACTGGAACTAGCTTCACTCTATCTGATGGAATATTAAGTAGCTATAGTCTGTTTTCCCCCAAAGACTCCTTTCCCCATATGGAGCAATCAGCTTCTCAACCACCTTTAAGCAAAATGCCTAACATTGGCATTGAAATGTCACTGGAGATGTTCTATAAAGAGATTAAAGACCAATGGCCCTTGGCTTGAAATAAGCAAATCAGTTAACTGGGATTTTAAATATTGTTTTTATATTTTAAATATAAAAAATTTTTAATTTGTTATAGATTCCTGGTATTTATAAATAAAGTTGTCCTCCACCCACCCCCCAACCACACCCCAACAATAGTGCTGGGATTGTTTCCAAAACATACTTACTGAGGAAAACAGACAAAAACAAGGCAGATAATTGGCTGAACTTCTTTCTCTTCTCCTTTGGACTTTTGGTTTCTCCTTTCACTAATTGTATTGATCCAGTTTCTGTTAAACAGTGGAAATCCTTCATTTAAGTTCAAAATTTACTCAAGCAGTTGCGGAGTTTCAAAGCAACAAAAGCAAACAGAAGAAGTTTCAAAACTTGTCAGTAAATAAGATATGTTCTTTTTTCTGCCATTGGTATTCTTCAGAGGATACTGCCTACCCTAAAAGAGTACTCATGTTCAACTGATTAATTGATCCTATATGTATTTCTCAGATGTTTCCTCTGAAAACAACCCCTCAGGAATCTTAATCCCATTTGGCAATGAAAAATCTCATTACCTTTAAAATAAACATTTACTTTGTACACTGTATTTAATTAAAACTATGCAATGGGGGGGCGGATTTTGAAGAGCTTATCAAATAGTTGAGTGGAAAACATGGATCTTAGATGAGTCACTTCCTATTTCTGTGTGTACTTTCCTCTTCTGTATATACTAAGTGTAACAATCTGGGTCCAGTAAATTGTTGAGATATTGGGGACATATGGCGGTCAGTCACATACTCTGCTTCCGCTATCATGTCCTAAACTCTTACCTAGTAGTATGTATGTATGAGTTTCTGACTTGCTGCTCGAGTGCATGAACATTCTCCCTTCCTATCCTTTCCCAGTGTGCCTCATTCATTTATCTTCATTCAAGGTCACAATTTAAATATGCAATTTTTTTTCATCTCATATTAGCTTAATAAATGCTATCTACAGCAGAAATCTCTTCCTCACGGGAGTCCCATTGAATCCTCACTTATCTGTGTCCCAGTGCTTTGTGCTGTGCAGAGATTGGAGAAAGGTTAGCAAAGAGGTCATCATAAAATGGTGATTTTGGGGCTAGGGGTACATGAGACCCAAAATACAAATATGCTAGGTCCTGCCGAATGAATGATCAAGCCTTCTCTCAGACAAAGAAAAACAAAGTTTATTAAAAATTCACCATAATGGGTAGGCTTTTTTTTTTTTAAGCGACCGGGGTTAAGTAACTTGCTCAAGGATAAACGGCCAGTTACAGTTATTTCTGTCATCCCAACACTGGAGCCAGTGCTCACTGTGCTACCTGGCCACCCCAAAGGGTAGACTCTTAAGGAGCCTCAGTATCTGTAAGGCTTATATTGGACAACTGGGCCAGAATCATCTGACACAGAGTAAGTCTATGCTAGAATTCTATGGTACTCTCACACCACATGGAGACAAGATGGGGTCTTATATACAGAAGGGTTGTGGGAGGAATCTAGGGGTGGTCTAGAGGAGGAGTTTGGGGAGGGTCTTCAGGAAAGTCAGATGAGGTCAGTGAGTGATTAAGGGTGGAAGCTGCTGGAGGCTCTCTGGAGACTACAGACAATGGTGGGCTACCAGTTCAAGGGTGGATTGATATTTTGATAGTCTTTTGATAAATATTTGATAGGGTGGGAAGTAGATGGACAATGGAGGGCTAGGCTAGTAACAGAGGTTTGGGTCCAGCCACAATTTAAGGCTTATGGCCTCATGGAAATGCCTCATCAAATGGGATGATTCAATCAGAGTTCAAGGGGGTTCCCAGAGCCTGTACCTCAAAGATTCAAGGAGAGCTCAAAGGGGTTCCCAGAGTCTTCACCTCATCACTTAAAAGCTTTGTATTTAAACAGGGATTCCTACCCTTTTTTTGTGCATCATGGACCCCTCTGGCAGTCAGGTGAGGCCTATGCATCCATTCTCAGAGTAATGCTTTTAATGCATAAAGTAAAATACATAGGATTTCAAAGAAAAACAATCATAATGAAATACATTTATCAAAGTTTTTTTTTTTTTTACATAAGTTCACATACCCTAGGTTTAGAGCTCTTGTTTTAGAGATTTACTTGGAGTTACTCCAGGGTTGGGCCAGAGTCAAAGATAAAACCTGAGCCTCTTTGGGGTCAAGATTCCCAGGACTAAACCTAGGCCTATGTGATCCCAATCCCATTTGGGGCTCCTTAGCCTAATAATACCAATAAGAGGTTTGCTATCTTCCATGGGCATATATCCAGGTTGTAACATATAGCTTCCCAAGACTTGTCAAATTGGATAACCGTTCTAGTGATTCATGTGGGCACAAATGATATTGCCAGAAGGAACCTAGAAAGCATTGCTAAAGATTGCGAAGTCTTAGGCAAGAAATTGAAGACCTTCAGGGCATAGGAGGTGGTTTCATCTCTGCTACCTATAAAATGCAAAGGATTCAGAAGAGCCAGGCAGATTTGGAATGGTTAGCAATTCTGAAAATAGGATTTAGATTTCTGAAACTCAGATTAAAATGTAATAATGGAATGTGCCTAATTAAGAATGTATTTTCCCAAAGTCTTGAAAGCCTTATTTAAAAGGGGTGTAAGTTGAAAATGTAAGGGAAACTGCCTACATGTGTCCATCAAGAGCCTGTTTTGATTCTGATTTTAATTTACCCTCTCTCTTATTCCCCACCCCCCAGACTGGGTAAAATGAATTTCTGTTCCCAGCTGTCTGTCTATATAGTCTTCCATTCTTGCACCAGTTCACATGACAGTGAAGTTTAAGTATTGCCCTCTCCCTACTCCCCATTTTCTCCTCCATAGTATAAATTTTTCCTTCCATGCCTCTTTTAATGTAAGATAATTTTTCTCATCCTTCTTCCTTCACCTTTCTCCTGGTGCATTATTCTTTTTTACCCTTCCATTTTTTTTGAGACCATCCCATCATTATAGAACTCATACCCATGACCTCTAAGTAAATTTCTTTTAACTGCCCAATGGTGATAAAATTGCTAGGGATTAAATATATCATCTTTCTATATGGATATATGAACAATTTAACCCTTTTTAAGTCCTTTAAGATTTATTACTCTTAGGGGGGGCTATGTGGCACAGTGAGTAAATCCCCAGCCCCGGAAGTCAGGAGGACTCCAGTTCGGTTCTGGCCTCAGACACAACACCCACACAAAAAAACTAACTGTGTAACCTTGGGCAAGTTACTTAATCCCAATTGCCCTCCAAAAGGAAAAAAAAAATATTTATTACTCTTATTTAACTTTTTTATTTTCCTCTTGAATTTTATACTTGAATGTCAATTTTCTATTCAGCTCTGTTTTTTTCATCAGGAATACTTGAAAGTCTTCTATTTCATTAAATAGCTATTCTCCCTCTCCTATAATAATTTACTTAGTTTTGCTGAGTAGGTTGTTCTTGGTTGTAATCCTAACTCCTTTGCCTTCCAGAATATCATATGCCAAGCCCTCAGCTCTTTTAATGTGGTAGCTGCTAAATCTTGTGTGATCCTGACTTTGGGCCTAGCACTCTTCACTGAGTCACCTAGCTGCCCATTGTTGTCCATCTCTGCCTCACCTCTATTTGGACAGGTCTCCTCTAGGGAACTTTTCCCCTTTCTTTCAACACTCCATCTCAACGCGATCTCATTAGCTCTCAATAGTAGAAGTAAAGTCTCAATGCAGATGGTCCCCAAATATAAATACCTATTCCTCCTCTGAGTCCTGAGCTTCCATCCTGCCTACTCAGGGGCCTTTTAGACATCTCTACCTGCATTTCCCTTGGGCAGTTCAAAGTCAGGTGCACAAAAAAGGACTCATTATCTCTTCCTTACCCCCAATTTACACTTTTTCCTAACTTTACTCTCAGTGGAAGACATGACCTCCGGTCTCTAAGTATTTTAATAGACTGTATTCATGCCTAATACTCTTTCTCCTCTCCTCTGACTCATAAAATCTCTGTGTACCCTGAGTAGCTATGGAGATACAATCCCAGAGGGAATCAACTAATAATATCTTGGAACTAGAATTTGTGGGATGAGTTTATGAAGATATGGGGTGGGGGTGGAGGACTGTTTAATGGACATTTCTATGAAAAACAACAAAAAAGACACCAAGAAGTTAATCTGGTCAGAAGTATAGAGTTCACACATTGGTACCATTGTCTATTTTTCTCTCCTATCTATAGAGTGGGTTCTGAGAAGAGTCTAGAATATGCATGAGCTCCTTCAAAGCAGGAATAAAGAATGGCTCTCTCTTTTCCAAAGCCCTTGTACCAATTCAAATCATGTTGAGTTGTGCCAGTATTCTTTCACAAAACCTTTCTTTTTGGATTCTGGCTGACTCTGGAGTTACTTTTCAGTTCCCACTAGCCTCTCACAGAGACAGACAACAACAAACAACATATGACAGAAAACCAAATTCCCTAGAGAACGTCTATTTTCCTGGAATATGGATAATAAGTGATACACACACACACACACACACACACACACTGATCAGAACTATATAGCAACAAAATCTGAGTGTATATCACTAGGGAACCTCCAATAGGAGTCTGCTTAAGTTCACAGAATCCTAAATTTATTTCTGGAAGAACCTTAGGCTATCTACTACCACCCTCTCACTTCATAGATGAGGAAACCTGGAGAGATTAAGTGACTTGCCCAGAATTATACAGATTAGAAATGACTGAGCCAGGATTCAAACTGAGGTCTTCTGCCTTCTAATCCAGTTTTCTGTCCACTGTCACATGCTGACTTTCTAACTGGTAGCATACATATCCAGAGTATTTGCTGAGAAACTTCAAAGCATACATGATTAGAAGGAGAACCATCTCCTTACTGGTTTTCATAACTCTGACTGTTAGCAGAGCTTTCTGAGGAGGACAGGCATGGCAGCTCTGTGAATCAACTGCCACTATAATTTGGTCTCCCTGTCTATCATGCCTGTGTGATTTCAGGAGCTGGACAGTGTCCGCTGGCTCTCTGCCTCCTACTCTGAAATGGCACAAGCCCTGATTTACTGTCAATAAGTAGCCCGAGTGGCAGCACTGAATGCTCACCAAGAGTATCTTGGTAGCCATATGACATGGGCAGAGTCTCACAGCCCTAGTAACAGGACCAGAATCCTCTACAGGACAGCTAATTCAGGAATCCAGGATCAAAAATATCAAAGTATGAAAGGTTAGCAAGAAGAACACCACTGCATTGAAACATTCTCATCTGGATAATTGGGAAATTATCAGATGAGAGAGAGAGAGAGAGAGAGAGAGAGAGAGAGAGA
>NW_027187342.1:1703604-1773875 GCF_028583685.1 Petaurus breviceps papuanus | reverse complement strand
TAGGTAGCTGGGAGAGGGGGAGAGGGAGAGGGGAACAGTGGAGAGAGAGAGAGAGAGAGAGAGAGAGAGAGAGAGAGAGAGAGATAGAGAGAGAAAGTGGGGAGGGAGAGAGGGAGGGAGCCTTAAAAACTATAAACAAGAAATAGAGATGTGCCTGCAGAATAATATGGTATTATGGCATCAGAGAGAATCTGCTTACGGTAAAGTAGCTAGAACGGACTGACCCTGTTCCTCTTTACTCTCTACTTAGAGAATTAACCTTTGGCCATGAATTACCAGATGTTTTTCAAGTGACTGATACCTTGAGACCTCCTAAAATTCTTAGTTTAAAAAAATGAAGGGGTGGCTAGGCGGCTCAGTGAGTAAAGCACCAGCCCTGGTGTCAGGAGGACCCGAGTTCGTGTGACCTTGGGCAAGTTACTTAACCCCAATTGCCCTCCAAAAAGGCAAAAAAAAAAAAATGAGAAGAAATCAAATATCTAGTGGTCTCTGAGAGAAAACAACACCTCACTGTATTTCTATGGAATTTTAAATGTAGAGCTATCTCTCCTTGAGATACTTTGAACTGGTATGATTTCCCTAAATCATGTTTCAGAAGTTCCTTGAAGCTGGTAGCAGGGCAGTAACTCAAGGAAGCAACCAATATGGGGAAAATAGTTCAGCTAGTGTTTGTACTAATCCTCAGCTCCTGGGCCATTTGGAGTTCAAACGTCCCCCTCCCCTCCCAACCATCACCACCACCTTTCCCTTTCCTTAAGCTAAAAGAGCAAGACTGGGAAGATAAACTCCATTTCAGGAGCAGGGATGTTCCTGTGTTCAGACCTCCAATACAATCCAAATCAACCCAACAAGCATGGATTGAAGACTTGCTATGTTCAGGGCACTGTGCTAAGAACTGAGGATATAAAGGGAAAGTGACAAAAGTCACTTCCCTTAAGGAACTTATTACATTCTGCTGGAGGGTTTTATTATGTAAACAGATAAGAGCATAATGGGGAGAAAAAGTCCCCTCATCTTCTCTGGCTAGAAGACACCCTATAAAGCCATTTGTGAACCTGGGCTAGGGTCACTTGGCCACTTTTGGTAACACATGTCTCAAAGCTGAAAGATAATGAACCTGTCCTGTTGGTTCCATGGTAAAGGGTGCCTGTGTCAAAGAGGATTGATCACACAGCCAGAAGATTGATCAATAACACTGAACTCCACTCAGTGTTATTATTCATCCTTCATTTTTGAAGAGGACCAATGATATCATAGAGTGATAACTTATTTGTGAATTGGACGAGTTGCACACAGTCATCAACCTTACTCTCTTTTCCAGAGTCAAAGTCCAGTGGCAGGACAAAAGTCAAGATGACTGGCCATAGCTGGGGATGCAGTGAATGACTAGCATCTTCTGTCTGACCAAGCTCTAAGCATTCCTCAAAGTGCCTGCTTCAGTGCTGTTGGAACACATTGTTCTCATCTGCCCATTCCTCTGGAAAAGTCTTCACATGCTTAGGGTACACATTTAACTCATCCATGGCTTTGAAGCCTGTCAGTTCCCCTCAACCTGGTTTAACCTGTCTGTCAAGATGGTTTTACTGATGTGACTGCCTGCTATAACTTCTTGGAGTTATTGTTTGTCCTTCATTCTCAAAGAGGACCATGACATCAGAGAGGATGTGATGCCATGACATGCAAGTGAATTGAATTTAAGTGAGGGAGGCCTGTGCAGAGTCACCAGCCTCACCTTCTCTGGAGACATCTGGGTCCAGTGGCCAAGATACAAAGAATTGCCTCTTTCTTGGAGGTGGGTGACAGGTGTGATGAGGTACAGGCTCTGGGAACCCCCTTGAACTGATTGAATCTTCCCATTTGATGAGGCATTTGCCTGAGGCCATAAACCTTTTGATTGTGGCTTGGCCCAAACCTCTGTTACTAGATTAGCCCTCCTTTGTCCAGCTAGCTCCCACCCTTGATCTTCCCAAACCCTCCATTATCTCAATCTCCAGGTAGCCTCCAGCAATCTTCTCACCCTTAATCTCTCTCATTTGACTCCTCCAGAAGACCCTCCCCAAACTCCTCTCTCCAGACCACCCCTAGATTCCTCCCACAACCTTTCTGTATATAAGACCCCATCTTGACTCCATGAGGTGTGGAAGCATCTGAGAATGACCTAGTGCAAACTTACTCTGTGTCAGATGATGCTCGCCCAGCACAAGCATCACAGATAGGAGGCTCTTTAAGAAGAATCTACCCATTGAGGCAAATCTTTAATAAACTTTGCTTTGCTTAGGCTGAGAGAAGACTTGAGTCGAATAAATTCAGCAGGACCCGGCATGTTGGCATTTTGAGGTCTTGCAAACCACAGGGAACCATAAAAATGAATGTCAGAGTTACATAAAACATTGAGGGTTTAGGAGTGTGCAAAACCTCCTAAGCAAAGCAAAGTTTATTAAAGATTTGCCTTAATGGGTAGATTCTTCTTAAAGAGCCTCCTATCTGTGATGCTTGTGCTGGGCAAGCAGGCCAGAATCATTTGACACAGAGTAAGTTTGCACTAGGCCATTCTCAGATGCTCCCACACCTCATGGAGGCAAGATGGGGTCTTATATACAGAAAGGTTGTGGGAGGAGTCTAGGGGAGGAGTTTGGGGAGGGTCTTAACGAGGAGTCAAATTAGGTCAAACTCCAGCGACTAAGGGTGGGAGGTAACAGGAGGCTACTTGGAGATTGAGACAATGGAGGGTTTGGGAGGATCAAGGGTGGGAGCTAGCTGGACAAAGGAGGGTTAGGCTAGTACCAGAGGTTTGGGCCAAGCCACTATCAAAGGCTTATGGCCTCAGGCAAATGCCTCATCAAACGGGAAGATTCAATCAGAGTTTAAGGGGGGCTCCCAGAGCCTGTACCTCATCAGGTAGACACTAAAAGTGGACAAGTGGCCCTGAAAAGGGCTCAGCAGGGCCTCACACCAGAGGTACTAGTCGTCCCTGAACACCCCACACATCTCTACTCAGCAGACTTGAAAGGGAGGCCAACGTGAGTCCTCATTCTTTTTCCTCTTTTTTGAAATGTGTGGCATAGAACTCTTTCTTTCTGATTTCTCATGAGGAAGAGAAGGGCTCTTTGCCCCACCCTCCAACCCTACTCATATATGGCAGCAGCACCTAGGTGAGCCTGAGTAAAGATCTCAAGGCTCCCACTACCTTTGCTAGCTTTGTATTTCTCTCATCCAGCATAGGGAAAGGGAAAGGAAGGGAATAAGTATTTACTCAGGACCTACCAATGTTCAGGGCACTGTGCTAAGTGCTTTACAAATATTATCTCCTTTGACCCTCCCCAGGCCCCTGGGAGGCAGATTCTCCCATTTCAGAAAAGAGGAAATTGAGTCAAACAGAAGTTAAGTGATTTGCCATGGTCATGCAAGTAGGAAGTGTCTGAGGCCAGATTTGAGGCCTTTCTGAGTTGACTGAAGAGCAATTCTGAGTTGGATATTTTTAAGCTTTGGAGACAAATTCACGAATTTGAGAGGTTGGCAGCTTTTGTGTCCTTCAAGCCGTGCTGACTGCCCTGAAGGAGATATTTACTGTGGCTATTTCACTCTCAACTGTCAAGTACTAAAATAAATCCAAGTCATAAGTGCAGGAATAAAGTGACTTTAATTGAGATAACAGGGTAGCAAAGCTGTCACCCTGGGGAAATGTCCCACCAGCAGACTCACGGGAAAAGGTTCTTAAACTTTTAGGAGAAAAGGGGGAGTTAGTCACATTAGTGGGCAAGACCTGTTCACACTATGCCAACCAGCCTCAGCAGTCCAAGCAAGGAAAACCACTTCATTCTGGCCGTTTTGCCCTTCGTGCCATGAATCCCAATGGAAGGGAGCAAGGACTTTAGGAGCTACTTTGGAAACTGGTCTGGCTCAGGCTGGCTTTGTTTGCAGTGAGATCCCCAGAAGGCACTTAGGGGATGGTTCAGTTCAACCTAACACTGTCTTAAAGGTAGGAATACAAGAACATTTCTGGAATTTTGTCAATACTAGGATCATGAAGAAACAGTGAAGGTTAATGTTACATTTGCTATTAAGAGTTTTCTATCATTATATAACAATTATATAAACAATTTTCTGTCACAACAAATACAAAAATTTTTACACACACACACATGCAATGGTGCCTAACAATAGATTTGTAAAACTACTCAATAGTTTAATTGTTACTGATAGTTCATTTACTTTCCATTTTTGAGGGGTTGGGGGAAGGGAAAAGAAAAAGCATTACTAAGTTCCTACTATGTGCCAGTCACTGTGCTAAGCACTTTCTAAATATTATTCCATTTTATCCTCCCAACAACCCTGAGTCATGCTATTATTATCCCTATTTTATAGTTGAGGAAATTGAGGCAGAAAAAAAAAGTGACTTGCCCAGGGTTACACAGTTAATAAGTGTCTGAAGCTGGATTTGAACTCAGATCTTCCTGACTCTAGGCCCAACTCTCTATCTGCTGTGCATTAACTTAATTTGTCCAGTGTTGTCCCTTGTCTTTTTTATCTGATGCTTGTTTATGGTAGGTTTTTCTTTTTCTTGATGGGGAGGTAGTGACATGGAAGGGTGGATATATTATTATATAAGAGATGGGTACACATACCATTTCAGATACCTATTACCTGTGTAACCCCCAGTAAATCACTTAGCCAGTCTGAGGCTCTCTGGGTCTCAGTTTTCTCATTTGTAAAATAGAGATAATATTTCTTGGGCTGTTGTCAGGATTAAATTAGATAACCTCTATAAAATCTCTTTGCAAATCTTAAGGGACTACATAAATGTTAATTATTACTCCTTAGAGTCATTGTATACATTACTCTTTTGTCTCCTTTCTTTACTACATCTCTCCTACAAATCTTCCCAGGCCTCTCTGAAATTCTTCATTGGACACTTTTTGTTTCCAGATTTTTGTTACATAAATATTGTTGCTGCTAATAGTTTTGTACATATAGGTCTTTCTTATTAACCACTTTCTTGAGTAGAGTCCCAGTAATGGGGTCTCTGCTTCAGAGAAAATGTGACAGGGTATGGGCCCAAGCTTAGACCTTTTCCCTTTACCCCCAAAAGAATTTGAGTTCCATTTGTATATGGACCCTGGGAAACACCCACCTAGAATTCTCCCTGAATCTTCCCACTTGATTAGGTGTTGGCCTGAGGCCATAAACCTTCTATTATCTCATGCCCAAATCTGTTACCTTTAACCTAGCCTAGCCCTCTATAGTCTGTGACCTCTGTGATGAGATGCAGGCCCTGGGAACCCCCTTGAGCTCTCCTTGAATCTTTGAGGTACTGGCTCCTGGAACCCCCTTGCACTCTGATTGAATCATCCCATTTGATGAGGCATTTGCATGAGGACATAAGCCTTACATTGTGGCTGGGCCCAAACCTCTTTTACTAGCCTTCCATTGTCCATCTACTTCCCACCCTAGAGCCTATCAAAATATCAATCCACCCTTGACCTGGCCTAGCCCACCATTGTCTGTAGCCTCCAGCAACTTCCCACCCTTAATCACTCATTTACCTCATTAACTCCTTCTGAAGACCCTCCTCAAATTCCTCCTCTAGACCACCCCTAGATTCCTCCTATAACCTTCTGTATATAAGACCCCCTCTCACACCATGTGGTATGAGAGTGCTGTAAAATTTTCTAGTACAGGCTTACTCTGTGTCCAATACAAGTGAACTTTTAATAAACTTTGCTTTTCTTTGGCTGGGAGATGACTTAAGTCAAATTCATTCAGCAGGACCCAGCATGTTGATATTTTGGGGCCTTAAGCACCCCTGACTCTATACATCATCATTTTATGGTAACCTCTTCACTCTACATTGCCTCCAGCTACTTTCCACCCTTTATTCCATCAAAATCCCATTCTCTTGGGATTTTGGAATCTGACTCTAGTCACTCCAGTAACATCCAGATCCTCCTTAGATTCCTCAAGACCCTCCCTGAACCCCTCCTCTGGTCACCCCAGACTACCCTCCCACAGTCTTTCTGTATATAAGATCCATCTTGCCTCCATGAAGGTCCTCAAATTCAATCTATTTCAGATCAATCTGACTTGCTTTTCAATATAAGTGTCACAAAAGCTTAGGCTCCTTAAGAGTCTACCCAATATGATGAATCTTTTATAAACTTTGTTTTACTTTGGCTGAAAAAAGATTTGGGTTAAATCCATTCAGGCAGGATCTGGAGTGTCAATATTTTGGGGTCCTGAGCACCCCTAAACTTCATTTTAAACCAACATATGGATAATTGAATATCTTTTCTTCCATGACTCCAAATTGTATTCTGATGAATTCTGTTTTGTCAATTCCCACTTTTACTTTCACTAAGAACATCTCATTAAAAACAAACAACTATTGGTTTTTTCCATTTCTTATGACTCATGATACTTTCCCAGCACTCAATTTGTACCTGAAGGAGTTGGAGGCTACCCAGGGAGAATGCAAATTACCCTAGAGGCAATCAGTGCAGGATACAATTATGCAACTGATTTGTAATGGACCTGTGATAAACCCTGGAAGGTGGATAGTTGGCTTTGACTCTCAGGAATGTCCTACAAGCTAACTCTCCTGGAAACCAGAGAACCAGAACAACTGGCTCTTGCCAGTAGTGCCAGAAGGCCAGTGACCTTCTTCTTGGTCTTCCACCAGTGACTATTTTGGAAAGCCTCAAAGGACTGTTTTTATTATTGCTCCCAGGCCTCACATTCTTTTCTGGTGGTAACTGATGAACATATGACCAGCAAAGTCCTAAACTATCACTATTGGTTGGGGAAACTCAAATACCTTACAGATTGGAGTGGCCAGGTTCACAACCCCACACACCATAGTTCATTCAGCCACTGCCTAATCAATGGACAATTCCTTTTCCCAGATTGTACTCCTTTTGTGGATAACTTAGGGAGGAAGTCTAGAGGTCAAATGTAGTGGGTTTGTGGTTCAGCCTGAGAATATAGCCCCTTTTACAGTGTTGGAAACTTTCAGACTGTTAGTCATAAGAACAAACCTCAAAATCTGTTTAGAAAGAAATGTATTGGGTCATTTAGTAGAGGAGGAAAGTCAGAAGAAGGTTCCATCCTTAGTCTCTTAAGGTTTACATTATACAGGATTTTAAAGGAGACTACCAGCATACAAACCCCAATAGCTATGTTATAGACAGGGCAGTTCCTAAGCAAGTTCATTAAAATATATATCAGAAAGCACAAATTGTCAAATTAATGTCAATTGAGATATAAACACAAATGTTCAAATCTGGGGAACCCAAAACACCAGCACTTAGAGGACCTTAGATCTCTGTGGGATCCAAGCATTCCCTACAGAGCGATCAGCTTCTCTGGGAGTATCTCTGAGATCAGCCAATTTTTAGTCACATCAAGCTAGGTTCAAAAAGTATTAATAAATAAGGTTTTTTAAACAATATGATAAAATATTTCCCTCCAACAGCATGTTGCTTAATCAATCAATAAACATTTATTAAGGCTTTAGGGGGAAAATAATGAGTTCTATTTTGGACATGTTGAGTTTAAGGATTACAGAAAGAGAGACCAAACATTGGGGGAGTACCTTTTCTTAGAGGGACTAAAAATGCATTGATGAAAAATTAGATAAGCCAGTCAAATATTTTTTAATAAGGAAAAAAATGCAGTTTCACACTTTGGTTCAGAAAGTAAGCTGCAGATACAAAATGGGGCCACATGGATAGAAAGTAGTTACTCTGAAAAAGATATAGGAGTCTTAGCAGAGAAAAGCTGAAGGTAAGTCTGACACTGCCTCAGGGGCCCAAAAAAGCTTAAATGAACATAGCCTTCACTGAGAAGTATAGTGTCCAAAACCAGAGAAGTGAGAGCCCCACTGCACTCTGTCTTGGTCAGGTTACAGCTAAACATTTTTTTCAGTACAGATAGAATTATGTGGTCTAGAGAGTGTTCAGATAAGGGCACAAGTGTAATAAAGAACTAGGAGCCATCCTGGCCTTCTCACTATCTCTCACCACCCCTTCCCCCATATCTAATCTGTTGCCAAGATCTATTGATTTTACCTCTGCATCTCTCAGATATGACCTCTTCCCTCATCTGACCGTGCCACTACTTTAGGGTAAACCCTCATCACTTCACACCTGGATTATTACAATAGCCTGCTGGAGAGTCAGCCTGCCTCAAGTCTCTTCCCCACTCCAATCTATCCTACAGGCAGCCTGTAAAGTGATTTTCCTAAAACACAGGTCTGATCATGTCACCACCCCCCTATTCCTCCCTCCCCCCACTCAATAAACTCAAGTGGCTCACAAATGCTCCCAGGATCAAATACAAAGTACTCTGCCAGTTAAAGTCCTTCATAACCTAGCCTTCTACTCTCTTTCCAGTTTTCTTACACTTTATTTTCCAGGTCACACTCTTTGATCTAACAATACTGGCCTCCTGGATGTTCCAGGAACAAGACTCTCCAACTCTCAGCTCAGGTCATTCTCTCCACTACCTGCCATGCTTGGAATGCTCTCACTCCTCCTCCTGGTCAGCTCCAACTACTGATCTCCCAGGCTTCTTCTAAATTCCAATTAAAATCCCATCTTTAACAGGAAGCCTTCCTTAACACCCTCCCTCAATTTCAGTGTCTTCCCTCTCTTATTTCCTATTTATTCGACACAAAACTTTTGTATATATTTGTTTCCATGTTGTCTCCCCCATTATATTTTAAGCTCCTTGAAGACAGTCTTTTTTTTTTTTGTATCCCCAGAAATTAGCAAAATGCCTGGCACATAGTGGGTCCTTAATAAATTGATTGACTGATTTAGAGTCATGTCATATAAGAATCAACTGAAGAAGGGCCTGGAGATGTTTAATCTAGGCAAAAGAGGATTTGGGGACATGACAATCTCTATCTATTGGCTCTCTGCCTAAAACCTACCTATTTCTCTCTCTTTCTTAAAAAACCTCCACTTGATCCAGTCATCTCTGCTACTTGTTATCCTATATGTCTCTTTCCTTTCTCTGCTAAACTCTAGGAAAAAACCATCTATATTAAATTCCTTCACATCCTCTCTTTCAACTCTTTCTAAACTCTTCAATCTGGCTTCTGATCTCATCATTTAAATAAATGTGCTTTCTCTAATTGACCAATAATCACTTAATTGACAAAGCTAATGGTCTTTTCTTAATCCTCATCCTTCTTGATGTCTCAACAGCCTTTGAAGGTATCAAATACTTGTTTCTGATACTCTTTCCTTTCTAAGTTTTCATGGCATTGCTTTCTCTTGGTATTTATTACTTCTACCTGTCTGACTGCTCCTTTTTATTCCCCTTTATTGATCTTCATCCACGTCCTCTAAGCATCTCAAACTCAATATATTTGAAACAGAGCTAATTATCTTCCCAAATCCTCCATTAGTTATAATTTTCCTTTTACTGCCAAAGACAGTTATTCACCCAGGTTCCCAATCTCAATGTAATCCTTGACTCACCACCCTCACTTGTCCTATGCATCCAATCTGTTATCAAGTCTCCTTATTACTATTTTCACAACATCTCTCATATATGACCTTTTTTCCTATTTTTTGCAGCTGCCACTCTGGTGCAAGCCCTCATCACCTCATTCCTGTGCTATTTCAATAGCCTATGCTTGGTCTCCCTACCTCAAGTCTCCCTGCTCTAATCTTTTCTCCATTTAACTGCAAAAGTGATTTTCCTACAGCATAGATTAGTCACATCACCCCTCTCTGCCTCATACACACACATCAATAAATTCCAAGGGCTCCCTTTTTGCCTCTAAAATAAAATATAAAATCCTATCTGCTATGCCTTTCACAACCTCCTTCCTACCTTTCTAGCATTCTCATACTTTGCTCCCAGCTACCCCAGCCTACATGCTAATCCTCAAACAAGACACTCAATCTCCCTCCTTTGCCTTTTCATTAGCTGTCCCCCTCAAGCCTGAAATACTCTTTCTCCTCCCTCCTGGTTTTCTTGGCTTCCTTTCAGACTCAGCTCAAATACTACTTTCTGTAAGAGGCCTTTCCCAGGACTACTACAGTGCCTTCCCTACCATTTACACTGTATGTCTTGTATGTACACAGTTATTTGCATATTATCTCTCCCATTAGACTGTGGGGTTGTGGCTTTGCCTTTCTTTGTAACACCAATGTTTAGCAGAGTGGCTAGAGAGTGGTAATTGCTTCATAATGTTTGTTGACTAACCAACTGTAGCAGCAAGCACCCCAACATCCCCAGGGTGGCTACCAACACAGGTTCTTAGAACTGCTTTTCTAAAGGAAAGCAACTCAAGATGGGTTAGCAAGCTTACTTTAATCAATCAAACATATATCATATACCTAGTTCAGGGGGAAAAGGTCAGCACCCAGAACTTCAGAGTATAGAGACAGAAGTTACAAGAAAAACATATCAAGCAGACAGGCCTCCAACTGCCTTGACCATTACATCCATACCAAATCAGTTACCAGAGAGGGAAGTATCAACATCTGGGTTTTTCAAAGCTGGGGGGCTCTCAAGGGCTGCCCAGAGTCTCATCTGGTTAAATCACACAACATTTCTCAAAGTGAGCCCCAAAACAAAGTCTCACATCAAGGATTATATAGCCTTCTCCTGGCTCAGAGAATGTAACAATCCTCTTGACCTACTGCCCAATCACAAAGCACCAAGGTGTGGGTGTTCCTGAAAAACAAGCCTCCTACCACAGGTTCCAAGTGCACTTAACCTAGGGGCAGGGAAGATCTTAAAAATTTACATTCCTATAACACCAACTAGTTGATTTCATGTAAATGCTATAACAGGAAGAAAAAAAGGATTAGGCTTGTTCTGCTTGGCTATGGAGGACAGAACCAGCAATTATTGGTGGCAATTGAAAAAAGTAGAATAAGGTTTGATGTAATAAAATAATTCCTAACATCTAGAGTTGTGTTTTTGTGGGTTGGGTTTTTTTTTAAAGTCTAGAATGAGTTACTTAGTAGTACCTTCCTTCTTGCTAGAAGTCTTTGAGCAAAGGCTAGAAGACCAGTTCTTAAGTACAATGTACATAACATTACTTTTCAATTATAGTTTGGACTGAATGGATTCTGAAGTCCACATCCAATCCTGAGAGTCTGTGATTAAGAAACTTCATTCAGAAGAGGAATGGGAAATTAAGTAAACCTGACAATGATGCACTCAAGGTGTAGAATAAGATATTTTTGAACACAGCTAATGTGGGCATTTGTTTTGTTTGACTATGCTTATTTTTTGTTTTGCTTTTTGGAGGGGGGAGGGCAGGGCAATTGGGGTTAAGTAACTTGCCCAAAGTCACATGGCTAGTAAGTGTTAAGTGTCTGAGGCCACATTTGAACTCAGGTCCTCCTAACTCCAGGGCCAGTGCCCTATTCACTATGCCACCTAGCCGCCGCCTGACTATGCTTATTTTTTATGTGGGTTTTGTTTTGCTTCCTTCCTTCTTTCCTTCCTTCATCCCTCACTTCTTTCCTTCATTCATTCTTTCTTTCTTTCCTTCATTCATTCTTCTTTCCTTTTTCCTTCCTTCCTTCCTTTCTATGGTGGTTAGGAAGTGGGATGATGAACAAGTATAGAAATAGGATTGCCAAGAAAAAGAAAGAAGACACAGAAAGAAAAGATGCTCATTAAAGCATTGTTAAGTGCACAGAAGAGAACAGAAGAAAGTATGAAAGGAAGGATTATAGGAAACAGAGACAAGTAAGACAATCTGAAAGTTATTTGTAGAATTTGTTTCATACTTGAAAAGCAAGATGTTTGGCCATATATCAGTAATGCCAAGCAAAGGCAACTTCCCAAGTTTCAAAATACCAGCATAGGTTCTCTCCATTTTATTCAGTGAAAAATTAAGAACAGAGAATATCAAAATATGATATCATTCAAAATACAGCATTTACTAAGTGTGATTTAATCAAGTACTACCCCACCCCTGGACATTACATTCATTTAATCAATCACAAAGCCCCTGTTCTAAATACTACTCCACCCCTAGGCTGTACATTCAATTTAGTCCATCACAAAGCCCCTCTTCTCAAATGGAGATTAGTTTCCAATCATAAGTAAAGTACATTCATTTGTTCAATCACAGAACACAAAAAGGTAAAAAATTCCCCACCCTTGGATCACAACTGAATCTACCCCAGAGTTACAACAAACTTAAGCACAGCACTTAATACTCAAATGGAGGTCTTTTCTTCATCTTGACACAAGACAAGTTCTCAGCAATCTTTGTTCCTGGGGAGACAAAGCTTAGCAAGGCCACAAGATACATTGCCAGTCTCTTCATTAATTCATTCTCTGTCTGCAGAACAGTCCTAGAACCCCTGAAAACATTAGCAAAACCCTCTTCCAGGATTTCTGTAAACATACAACAAGAAAATCCTTCTTCAGGGCTTCTGAACCAACAGCAAGGTTCCAAGGCCTCTGCAACAACAGCACTGTCCTTCACCAGTGGACAGAATTCACTCTCTGTCTGCAGAACAGTCTCAGGAGCTCTGAACCAACAGCAAGATTCCAAGACTTCTGCAACAACAGGAATGTCTTTCACCAGTGGACAAATCTGGCAAAACAACATCAAAACAGACAGACAAAGTATCAGCATAACAGCCATGTCTCCTTGGTCCTTGGCAGCTCTGGGTGGCAGCTCTCAAAAGTCCTGGGCAATTCAAAGTGGCCCTCAACAATCCTCTCAGTCTCTCTCTGCCTCCAAGGTGCTGCTTCCAAAAAGTTCTTCTGCCTCTCTCTTTTCTTGTGTCTCTCTAAATTTACAAAATTACATTTCTTGCTTTCACAGGTGGGGGAGGAGCAGAAGGGAGGAAGAAAATTCAGTACTCAACATTTTAAAAAAATGAATGCTAGAAATAAATACTTTTTTTTTCAAAAAGCAAGGTATAGGAAATAGACCTGTAGCTTCATAAACAATACTTCTTCCTCCCCCCCCCCCCCCCCAACCTAGTCTATATGGATGATCATTTCATTTGGTATTGAGCTCAGAATTTTTTTTTTTTCCCCAAAAAGGAATCAATGAAAGAGTTACTTAAGAGGGGAGTCCAGAGTGTAAAAGTGGGAACTGGAGCCAGGAGTCAAGTCACAGCAAGAATTATCTACATTTGTGTGTCCACAGTTCTTGTACACAAGTGCCACTTGAACCTGTCAGTTCTTCTATTAGTCCTGGGCACTTGTGCCACTGGTACTTATGACAATGGACATGAGAGAATTACTCTTGTTCAATGCAGTTTGCATTTTTTAATTGTGAGGTTGAATGTCTTTCTAACTGGCTAGTTGCATTTGAATTTTCTTTTTATTAAATTCCTTTTTTTTTTATCCTATTCATATCATCAAGGATCTATTTGACTGGAAAGGGAGGTCTAATAGGCATGTATCCAAATGGAGAGATAACAGATAGACAGCCTGTGTTGCACTTGTAGCCATGAAATATTTTTTAAAAAAACAACAAACAAACCAGAGAACATGCCTCTAGCATATTGGTGGATCCTTGATGGAAAATTTACAAACAGACATGGATAAAAGTCACATTGAATGAGAGGACACAAAGTGATTTTGAGATGTACTTGTGGATAGATTTCCCACACTGATGAAATGGGAGGTGGTGTGGTGAAAGTGGATAAAGCAACCCAGTTCAAGTCAGGAAGACCCGGCCTCCAATCCTGCTTTAGCTACTTATTAACTGAATGATCCTAGGCAAGTCATTTATTTTCTTTCAGCCTCAGTTTCCATATCTATAAAACAGAGAAATTAATAGTACCTTTCTCATTGGGTTTTTCTGTGAATCAAATGAGATAACATATTTAAAACATTTTACAAACTTAAAAATGTATTAAAAATTACCTATTGTTATTTTGAGATAAAGTCTTTTATTGGAGTGTTCATTGACCATTTGTCAAATTCTTGAAATCAGGTTTTCATTTAATTCATTGCAGCATTGTCCCCAGTAATTCAACATATTTATCCTAAATACCCCATTCCATTCTGTTGCTTTTATAAAAATCTTATTGGTGTACACATTTCTATTTTACTTTTAAATATTAAAATGCAATATTGAATTCATTAATTCAATCCATTTTTAATAGTCAACAATAAATCTGCCCTTTCCATATGAAAAAATGTACTATTCTATTTTTAATTTTTAAATTACCTTAAAAACATTAAAATAAAAGTTTATTATAGAATGTAAGCTCCTTGAGGGCAGGGAGTCTTCAGTTCTTGTTTTTGTATACCCATTACGTAATGCTTCTTGACTGCTGTTACTTACTAGTCATGTCTCTTTCTTGCCTTGTTTTGAGAAGTCTGTGGACTTTTGTCTATTGAACTTTGAGTTAATAGAGACTGTCAGGCAGGATGGGACAGGAAATTGGATTGTCCCAGGTAAAGAACAAGAAATAACTCCAAGAAAAGTTTAATAAATTCAACAACAACAACAACAACAAAAACCAGTTTTATGGAATGGCTCTCTAGGAGGAGGTAATAAAAAGAGATTGTTGGAGAAATTTTCATGGTGTAAAAATGAGAGGTATAAGTAAAAATTTATTGGAAAAAAAAACTGAACAAGTAGGACATAGGAACAGGGTGTGGAGGTTTATTATGACCTAAGGATAAGTGACACTTAAATAGAACCAAGTGAGAGGCGGCCAGATAGCACAGCGAGTAAGAGCACCCCCAGTGTCAGGATCACCTGGGGGATGGAATCTGGGCTCAGATACTTAGCATCACACCCAGAAATAACTGGCCTTGTAACCTTGAGCAAGTTACTTAACCCCAATTGCTTAAAAAAAAAATAGAACCAAGTGCCAAATATGTGGAATCTTCCTTCTGCCACAGATAATAAAGGATATAAAATTTATATCATAAAACTTGTTTTATTCAGCCTTTTCCTGACTCTCAGCAGAAAGAGATGAAACCTAAAAGGAGGGGGAAGGTGTTTAGGTCCTTAACTCTTTATTCACCTGTTTTTTTTTTTTAAATCTGCATTCTCTGTCTGCTCCCAAAGATCCTTAGAATCATAAAATATAGACTATCAGAGAAGGCAGATGCATCAAGGGTTATAAAGTCTAACCTATTCTTGAACAGAAAATCTCTCAAAAACATGTCCAAGAGATATAGCCAATATTTAGGGGAAAATGTATATTTCTAAGCACTTTTGTCAATAAAAGAAAGAGCATATCAATAAACTAGACGTAAAACTTACTTTGAAAAATAATAAAAATTTAAAAAACCAACTGCACACCAAAATAGAAATCCTGAAAATCAAAGAAGAGATGAACAAAGTTAAAAGCAAACACAAACTCATTTAATTAATAAATAAAATTAGGAGCTATTTAAAAAATAACAAAAAAATAGATAAACCATTAGTCAACTTGATTTTTAAAAAGAAGAAAACAAAATTACCAGTATCAGAAGTGAAAAAAGTAAATTCATAACCAACGAATAAGAAATTATTAGGAACTATATTGCCCAACTATACGCCAATAAAACTGATCATCTAAGTAAAATGAATGAATATATAAAAGTACCAATTGTCCAGATGAAAAGAACAAAAAATAGAGGACTTAAATAACCCTGTCTTAGAAAAAGAAATCTAACAAGCCATAAATGAACTCTCAAAGAAAAAAAATCCCAGAATCAGATGAATATACCAGTGAATTTTACTAAACATTTAAAGAACAATTCATTCTAATGCTAACTAAACAGAAAAAAAAAAAACTAGGAAAAGGAGTCCTGCTAAATTCCTTCTAAGATACAAATATGGTCTTGATTCCTAAGCCAATGAAGATTCAAACCAAAAAAAAAAAAGAATATGCTAGACCAATATCCCAAGTGAATGCTGAGAAAAAATTCAAATAAAGTATTAGAAAGAGGCCTACAGAAACGTATCACAGAGATTATACTCTATGACAGGGCTGGTTCACTATGATGAGGAATGCAAGACTGGTTTAGTATTAGTAAATAATTGACCATATTAATTATTAAAAATAACAAAAATCATGATGATATTATTAGATAAAAAAAAGTTTTTGACAAGATATAATACCTATTTCTATTAAAAACACAAGAAACCATGATCCGGTATTATCTTTAGAAGGGACAAACTATAAGCATTTCTGGTAAGATCAGGGGTAAAATATTATTGCCATTTCTATTCAATGTAGTACTAAAATGCTAGAGTAATAATATAAGAAAAAGAAATTAAGGGAGTAAGCAGAGATAGTAAGAAGACAAAGTTATCATTTTTTGTAGATGACAAGATGGTTAACTTACAGAACCCTAGAGGAACAATTAAAAAAATTAATTGAAACTATTAACAACCTGAAAAATTGTAAAATGTAAAATAAAATCACATAAATCATCAGTATTCCTGTGTATCGACAAGAAAATATGTAATACAATTGTGCTGAAAGAAATGACAAGCATGTTGGTTTTAGAAAAAACATGGAAAGTAAGAAATGATGAACACATGGGCTTCAGAAAAAACTTGGAAAGATTTGCATGAACTGATGTTGAGTGAAATGAGCAGAACCAGGAAAATATTGTACACAGTAATAGCAACATTGTGTGATGACCCAACTTTGATAGATTTAGCTCTTCTCAGCAATGCAATGATCTAAGACAGTTCCAAAAGACTCATGATGGAAAATACTATCTACACCAAGAGAAAGAAGTATAGAGTCTGAATGGAGATTGAAGCATACTATTTTTTTCTCTTTTTTCTTTCTTTGGGTTTTTCCCTTTGGTTCTAATTCTTCTCTACAATATGACTAATGTGGAAATATGTTTAACATTATTATACATGTATAACCTCAACAGATTGCATACCATCTTGGGGAGGGGGAGCCAGAGGGAGATAAAATTTAAAACTCAAAATCTTATAAAAGTGAATGTTAAAAAACTAAAAACCTATCAATTAATTAATTAGAAAAAAGAAAAACATGGAAAGATTTGCATGAAATAATGCCGAGTGAAATGAGCAGAACCAAGATAATTTGAAAACAATAACAGCATTATTGTTTGAAGAGTAACTATGAATGACTAAACTATTCTGAGTAATATGATCATTCATATCAACTACAAAGGAAATATAAAGGAAAATGTTATCCACCTGACATTTGAACTGATATATGGAAGTATGTATTGTGTGGTTCCATATATAGATGTATATCTATATATGTATAATATATACATGTATATAGATATATATCTCAAATGTTGGCTTTCTCTAATGCAGGATTGGGAGGGAGGAAGGGAGATAACTTGGAACTCAAAATGTGACTGATTAATTAATATTTAAAAAACAAAAGTAAGAAAATCTAGCAGGAAGGGATAGAAAGATAAATTTCATTTAAATTAACTATAGAAAGTATAAAATACTTGAGAGTCTACCTACCAAGTCATGCATAGAAACTATATCAACACAATTATAAAACACAAAGATAGATCTAAATAGAGACATATTTATTTATCTTGGGTAGGCTAAACCAACATAATAAAAATTAAAATACTATATAAATCAGTTTACTTATTCAGTGCTAGGCCAATCAAACTGTCAAAAGATTATAGACTAGAAAAAAAGAGTAACAAAACTCTCATGGAAGAATAAAAGATCAAGAATATCAAGGGAATAACTGAAAAAAAAAAACTGGGAAGGAAATGGGCCTAGCAGTACCAGATCTCCAACTATACTTACTACAGAATTGTAATTATCAGGACAACTTTGTCCTACATAATAAATAGGAGTTAGGTACAACAATTTACAGAAGCAGGGATTTGTGTCCTTTTGTTAAGGGAATTTGTTTTGTAAAGTTTGGATTCAATCAAAGGGCTGCACTTGAGGACCTAGAGGGCCACATGTGGCCTTGAGGCCTGCAGGCTCCCCAACTTTGCACTGTTATACCCGAAACACAAGCAAGACCCAAGTAACAATTTAGAAGTGGACCTTTTATCGGTTCCATGTTGACTGCTTGGAGCCCTACCCCAAACTGAACAGCCACAAGCTGCAAAGCCTCAGTTTTTAAAGGCAAGCCACGTGGCCAATGGTTAGGGATTAAGTAAGCAAGAACTTGCAGAGGATAAAATCAGTGATTGGTCAGTACACATTTTGAAACTCCTGCACCTTCAAGTTTCCCTAGGTGGAGCTAAACCTGGCAGTTTGCTTACTTCCTTGAAGGACAGCTAGTTGGGGGATGGGAAGGGAACCAGAATGAGGCCGTGTACAACATTCCCCACTTTTTACGTGCATGTGTCAAACCATTGACACAGCTGGAGCAGCATCATACAGGTCAGTCAATTCTGTTCCCCAAGGGCTGGTAGTGGGGAATCCTAACAATTAGCAATTTAACAGAGTTAATAGGGACTTAACAAATTGTAGAAAATGGCTAATGAGGCAGAGTCCTACAATCAGGGCCATAGTCAGGAGGAGGAGGGGGCCAAGAACAACAGCAATAGAGGTAAAGTGTCCTCTAAGCTGGTTTCTCTCAGGGATGGAGCTTGAGAACTGGCTGGCCATGGATTGGGTTTGCCAATATTCCACGATGAAAGCTAAGGCTTTGAATTGCGGAGTATGAAAGGCAATGAACTGGGGAGTCTGTTCAACAAGAGGCCAGAAATGCAGAGTTGGTTTTGAAGAACCACAGACCAGTGACCAGAGAGAGAGGTAAAAATAAGGGTAAAGGTGTGAGTTGGTATTGAAGGTTCAAAGAGAGACCAGGGAATAGTGGAAGAGAGAGAATAAGGCCAGGAAGGAGTCTCTGTTACCTGGACACTGAATAGGGACTGAAGTTAACAAGCATCTAAAACAATTTACCACCTCTATCCAAATGAACCCTAAATTTATTCTTTCTGGTTCTGACTTTTCTGTAATAACCACCTGTGTGCTCCCTTCTGCTCCCTCAAACTCAAAATATAACAAATCAAATTCAACCTACCTCCCACGTAAACTGGTTCCTCCTGCTGTTGGGAGTTTGGGATCCTTTTGTAGCTGAGAGGAGAGGTGAGATGCCGCTGCTACTCCTTTGCATGCTCTCATAATTCTCATTTCTCTTTTAAACCACTCAGAAATAGTGTGTTGTGGTTCCTTATTCTCCTCAAATTCCACAGGGTCTTCTGTCTCATCAAAGTGTTGGATCATTTTCCTTTGTTTTGTAGTATTTATTCATAGATGCCTAAACTCATTTACAAAATCTTTTTTTTTTTGGAGGGGGGAAGGCAGGGCAATTGGGGTTAAGTGACTTGACCAAGGTCACATTAGTAAGTGTTAAGTGTCTGAGGCCACATTTGAACTCAGGTCCTCCTGACTCTAGGGCCAGTTTTCTATTCACTATGCCACCTAGCTGCTCCCTACAAAATCTTTTACATCTTTCTGTTATTACTGTTTTTCCTGTTGATTTATCTATTTATGTTCAAGGTCTTTTTCTTCTTCCTGATATCTCTGGTAATTTCAGCCCCCTTCCCCATTTCTTCTGTCACTCATTTTCTGACTCCCTTCAGATTATGGTCTCTTTGGGGCTAGATCCCAAAGCATCTCAGCCTCCTCCTACAATGGGCAATTCATGGTTCACCAGCCAAGGTCTAACTTTCAGGTGGTCAAAACTGGACCCAGTGGGATATTGTACTCTTTCCTTCAGGCTTGTTGGAGTGCTGCATACTCCATAGTGTCCTGTCCTTCAATTGCAGAAATAAATTTTTCAGAAAGAAATTATTATTCTTAACTTGACAAACACCAACAAAAATGAAAATATCTATGTAAACAGAAGAACAGAAAAATAGGATTGTATGTGAAACTGCAAATTTCCATTGTGTATGCCTTTTTTTTTTTCTTTTTGGAGGGCAATTGGGGTTAAGTAACTTGCCCAGGGTCACACGACTAGGTATTTTTTTTTTTTGTGTCTGCTAAGTGTCTGAGGTTGGATCCGAACTCAGGTCTTCCTGACTCCAGGGCCAGCGCTCTACTCACTGCGCCACCTAGCTGCCACAAATGCTTTTTTTTTTTTTTTGCTTTTTGGAGGGCAATTGGGGTTAAGTGACTTGCCCAAGGTCACATGGCTAGTTTTTGTGTTGAGTGTCTGAGGCCGGATTTGAACTCAGGTCCCCTGACTCCAGGGCCGGTGCTCTATTCACTGCACCACCTAGCCGCTTGTTTTTTTTTTTTGTCTGCACTAATTTTGCAATTTAGTTGCAGAATTGCCCTGCTTGTTTATGTCTCCCTCTGACCCTCCTTCTGTTCTCTTCTGTGTATAAAAAAAAAATCTTTAATGCTGTTTTCTAGAGTTTGGGATATTTTTTTGGTTTGGCTTGTTTTGGTTTGCTTTTTTGGTATCCTCTCTTTTCCAATTCTCCATTCCTTTCTACCTCCAACCCCTAGAGGGGGAAAAAAAAGGTAAATAAAGTTCCCTGGCAACAAGTTAGCATAGTAAAACAAACCAAATTCACATTGGTCATATCAAAAAATGCATGCCTCCTTCTGTACCTCTCTGTATCATTTGTTTGGCAAGAAGTTGGAAGCATGCCTCATCATTGGTGCTTTCAGTTCATAGTTGGTCATTATATTCATCTGAGTTCTTAAGTCTTTCAAAGTCATTTGAATTTATAATGTTATAGTCATTTTAAAAATTGCTCTCCTGGTTCTGCTTATTTCACTCTATAACAGCTTATACAAGCCTTCTTAGGTTGTTCTGAATCTATGACTTTATTATTTCTTGTTTGACCCACTCATTCTTTAGGATTAAATTGTTTAATTTCCAATTAGTTTTTAGTCTGTCTTTCCATGGCCCTTTATTGCATATGACTTTTATTGCATCATGATCTGAGAATGATGCATTTATTATTTCTGCCTTTCTACATGGAATTGTGAGGTTTTTATGTCCTAGTACATGGTCAGTTTTTGTGTATGTGCCATGTACTGCTGAGAGGAAGGTATATTCCTTTTTATCCCCATTCAGTTTTCTCCAGAGATCTATCATACCTACCCTCTCTAAAATTCTATTCACCTCCTTAACTTCTTTCTTGTTTATTTTGAGGTTGGATTTATCAAGTTCAATGTACTAGCCAAGGTCTTTGACCTCAGCAAGTAATTCAAAAGGATTAATCTCTAATGAATGGGAAACATTTGCAAGAGAAGGGTAAGGTTTGAGAAGTAAACTATACTGCCTACAATTCACACTGGTTTAGACTGAATTAAGGCTGGCCCTGTCTGCCCCTGTCTCCTGCCTAGTCTAAAGATAGCTTCAAATTTATTTTGCTCTTTAAAGTTTACAAAGCTCTTTCATCACAGCAACCAGCTTGTCTGACTCCAAGCCACAAGGTCTTCTCCATCGACTCTCCATTTCATTTTAATACTTTCCCTTCTCCCTTTGGTTAGCATATCTCAATACTCTTGATGCCTTCCTTTCTTAAAACATGGCTATCCACTCTTTTACAAGGTTAGCATCTACATGAACCATAGTGTGAGTCACTGTTTCCTGATCCCCTCTGTTGTCATTTCCACCTCTACCTAAACTTAGGGGAGTTGCTAGGACTGAGGCAAGTGGGTGGAAAACACTGGAGATAACAATCTGAGGTGGGGAGGAGAGCTTGGTTGATAAATGCCTACCCTCTCCTATTACCCAGAGGTTGCCAACAGCTACCAGTCCAATTGGAGAAGAAATGAATCACCTTCTTTTGAATACAAATAACTTGGGAGCATATCAGCTTAGCTGATTTCTCAAATTGCAAAGGTCTTTATTATGGTTGTGTTAATAACAAACCTGGCCTCATTTAAAAAAAAATCCATTTATCAGGTATACACCACTGCTGTACCTGAAGCAATGATTTTTAAGAAATTCATGGGGAAAACCTATTTCATATTAAAATTAAAGAGAATGAAAATGAATGATCATAAATTCACCCAGGTGTGGGGAAATGCTAGTATGAGGACTTCTTCTAGCAATACAGAACATAGCCTATATTTGGTCTATAACATACAGAAACAAAGTAATTTGCCTGGTGGCACACAGTAGGCATCATGGTAGAACTTTCAGCCAGGCCTTACTGACTCTACGTGCTAAAAACTATACCAAAAGAGAGGGGAAAGGAGGAGGAGGAGGAGGAGGAGAGAGAGAGAAAGAGGAAGAGAGAGAGAAAGAGAGAAAGAGAGAGAGAGAGAGAGAGAGAGAGAGAGAGAGAGAAGGTTTAATAATAATAACTAGCACTTAAATAGCATTTCATAAATATTATCTCATTTGATGCTTACAACAACCTTGGGACACAAGTGCTATCATTATCCCTATTTTACAGATGAAGAAATTGAAGCAGGCAGAGGTTAAGTGACTTTTCCAGGATCACACAGTTTGTAAATGCCTGATGCCATATTGGAATTCAGGTCCAGCTCTTTATCCACTATAACCATCTAGCTGCTTACCATTAGTGACCAGGAGAACTCAAATTTTCAGATAAGTATGGCAGTGCAGAAGTGAGAAACTGCCTATTTATGGATTGCATATTTTCATTGTGCATAAAATATCTCTGTGGACATTTTATTTCCTGTTTAGTGGATTGTAAAGGGTTAATATTTTTCTGAGGTTAACTAGAGCACTCTTATCACTTAATTGATGCATTGTAACAATCTCATTTTGAGTAAATGATTGCCTGGGTGTAGTATAGTAGTGTACACAAATACCAGTTTCTTATTTTCTTTATTTTAGACCTCATACCTATGTAATAGTCATGAACAAGTACAATTCATCATAATGAGCAGGATTTAGTATTTCCTATGTTGCCTTGCCCTACTACTTCTAAAACCTTTCTTGCAGACTCTCTCTTGGCCTCTTCTTACCTTAGTGACAAATAAACAATTCAATTTCATAAAAAATGATTATTGAGGGGCAGCTAGGTGGCACAGTGGGTAAAATGGCCGGCTCTGGAGTCAGGAGGACCCGGATCAGTTCCAGCCTCAGATACTTAACACCCACACAAAAGAACTGGCTATGTAACCTTGGGCAAGTTACTTAACCCCAATTGCTTTAAAAAAAAAATGATTATTGAGTCAGCTTCCTGGGTGACTTTAAGCAAGCTACTTGCCCCTTTGGGCCTCAGTTTGCTCCTTCATAAAATGAGGTGGTTGGAATAGAAGACCTCTAAGGTCTCTTATGTATGTAAAACATTTATTGTAGTTCAGTTGTTTTCAACTGGGTCTGACTCTTTGTGACCCCATTTGGGTTTTTTTTGGCAAAGATACTGGAATGGTTTTCCATTTCCTTCTCCAGCTCATTTGACAGAGGAGGAAACAGAAGCAAATAGGGTTAAGTGACCCGCTCAGGATCATACAGCAAGTGTGTCTGAAGTCAGATTTGAACTCTTCCTGACTTCAGACCTGGTACTCTGTCCACTACACCACCTAGCTGCCTCACTGTTAAGTACTCCATGTACTCATTATGAGGAGATGGGATTAAATGTGACTATGGACAATTGGGCACATACCTTACCAACAGGAGGGCATTATACATTTGAAGCCTTTATATCTCTATCCCTGCAGATGATGGGGCTTGCTAGAGAGATGGGTTACTTGATGTCATATCTGACTCTTTGTGACACCATTTAGGGTCACTATATATTTCAATAATTCCCTCATGTGGTGCTAATCATTCACATGGTGCAGCACCACAATTTCTATAAGGACACACAAGAGAATACTTACAAACAGATACTATACCCAATGAAAGTTGTATGCTCCCAAACATATCTATAACCCATAGGTTTTGGCAGTTCAACATAGTCCCTCTGTGGATGTTCAAATGGTAGGGTGCCCAACATCACCCCATTGTTATCACAGTTTCCTTCCACGTGAAGTTAGATTCTTGACAAGAAAAGCAACTAGAGACAGCATGAAGGACACCATGGGCAATGATTCTTAACAAAATCATAAATCTATGTTTCCTTCGATGCCCTAAAAGTTGAAGAAACTTAGATAGACACAGAGTCAAAATCTCATATGTCGCTTAAGGAGACAAACCGTGTTAAATAGGCTCTAGAGATAAACTAAGTCAGGTTATAGATTAAGCCACTTTCAGAGGGTTTATCATGTACTAATTTGAGAGGAGAAATTCACATATCAACAAGGTCACAGAGAAAATTCAGTAAACATAAATACCATGAAACAAAAGGCCAAAGTAATTCAATAATGATCATCAATATTAAATAACATCAAGTCTCCTTGTAACCTGGTAACCCACTCCCAGTGTTCATTCAATCAGCACATTTTATCTTGGGTCCCAGATGTTCCATGTAGTCATCTGGTCCCTGAAAACATCTCCCCTTGGACATTCTGGAATAGGTCTTATCCTCAGGGCACCTCTGAAGGGGAAGTTCTCCTAGAAGTTCTGCTTCTCGGGTTCCAAGTCACTTGAAGAGAATCCTAGGTAATTCTGCTAAAATCTGCCAATAACAAGACTCATTACAATTTAATCCAGCCTCCCAAATTTGCTTTTCCAGCAACTGGTCTATGTGGTGAAAACCTGCTTAAACCATATGGATCTAACCCTACTAACAAAAGAGCTATGAGAAGAACAACAAATTAGGAACCCATAATTCACCTGAAACTTCACAGAATTTTAGACCGCTTACTCTTTCTATCTTTACCCAAACTCTGTACCTGACATGGACAATATCATCTACAGGCAGAAGAGGACCTGTCTTGGAAAATGAGCCTTCCTGTCCCCTTAATAGTATCATAGAGATACTTCAAAATAGTAGGAAAAAAGATATGATTTAAATGCTTTACAATTATTTTTTTTTCATTTTTCAAATGCTTTATTAACTTCTGATTTACATCATTCATTTCTGCCAGATTTTGAGTTGTAAAATTTCTCCGCTTTTTCCCTACCCACTGCCCCAAAATAGCACTTGTTCTATTCTCTACTTTGATCCTGTCCCTTTTCAAAAGTGGTTGCTTCCAATTTTCCTCCCCCCAGCCTGCCCTCCCTTCCATCATCCCCCCTCTCATTCCCTTCCACCTTACTCTCCTATAGGGTAAGATACCCTATTTAGTGTGTATGTCATTCCCTGCCTAAGCCAAATTCAATGAGAATATGGTTGACCCATTTCCTTTTGCCTTCCTTCCTATTCTTCCCCTCCATTGTAACCATTTTCCCTTGCCTCTTCTATATGGGATTGTTTACCCCATTCTGTCTCTCCCCATCTCCTCTCATTATATTCCTCTCTTACCTCTTAATTTCACCTTTTAAGTATCATCCCTTCCTATTAAATTGGTCCTGTGCCCTCTATCTATGTATACCTGTACACACACACACACACACACACACACACACACACACACATATATATATATATATATATATACACATTCACATATGTATTCATATGCCCATATACCCTCCTATCTAGACACACACACATATATTTCTATTCCCTTCAACTATTCTCATACTGAGAAAAGTTTAATCAGTTACAATTATCATTTTTCCATGTAGGAATGTAAATAGTTCAACTTTGATAAGTTCTTTATGATTTCTTTTTCCTGCTTACCTTCTCATGCTTCTCTTGCTTCTTGTATCTGAATGTCAAATTTTCTATTCAACTCTGGTTTTTTCAGCAAGAATGCTTGAAAGTCCTCTATTCCACTGAATGACCATATTTTCCCCTGAAACATGATACTCAATTTTGCTGGGTAGATGATTCTTGGTTTTAATCCCAGCTCCTTTGACCTCTGGAATATCATATTCCAAGCCCTTCGATCCCTCAGTTATAGAAGCTGCCAGTATCCTGATTGTGTTTCCACAATATTCAAATTGTTTCTTCCTGGCTGCTTGTAATATTCTCTCCTTGATCTGGGAACTCTGTAACCTGGCTATAATATTCCTAGGAGTTTTCTTTTTGGGATCTTTTTCAAAAGGTGACTGGTGGATGCTTTCAACCTCTATTTTGCCCTCTGGTTCTAAAACATCAGGGCCGTTTTCCTTGAGAATTTCTTAGAGGATGATTTGTAGGTTCTTTCTTTGATCATGGCTTTCAGGGAGTCCAATAATTTTAAAATTATCTCTCTTGGATCTATTTTCCAGGTCAGTGGTTTTCCCAATGAGATATTTCACATTGCCTTCTATTCTTTAATTTGTTTGGATCTGTTTAACAGCATCTTGATTTCTCATAAAGTCATTAGCTTCCATTTGCTTCAATCTAATTCTGAAGGAATGATTTTCCTCAGTGAGCTTTTGAGATTCTTTTTCCATCTGGCAAATTTGGCTTTTTAAGGCATTCTTCTCCTCATTTCCTTTTTGAGCCTCTTTTGCTATTTGAGTTAGTCTATTTTTTAAGGTGTTATTTTCTTCAGTCAGGCTGGTGACTTTCATTTCATAATTTTCTTTTCTTTCTTTTTTTTTTTTAAGCAATTGGGGTTAAGTAACTTGCTCAAGGTTACACAGCCAATTATTTCTGGGTGTGGTGCTAAGTATCTGAGCCCAGATTTGATCTCCCGACACTGGAGCCTGTGCTCTTACCTGATGAGCCACCTGACTGCCCCTAAGCAATTGGGGTTAAGTAACTTGCTCAAGGTTACACAGCCAGGTGTTTCTGGGTGAGTAATAAGTGTCTGAGCCCGGATTCTATCCCCTAGGTCATCCTGACACTGGGGCTGGTACTCTTACTCGCTTTGCTACCTGGCTGCCCCATTTTATAATTTTCTTGCATTGTTCTCATTTCTCTTCCCAATTTTTCCTCCACTTCTCTTATTTGGTTTTCAAAATCCTTCTTAAGGTCCTCTATGTCCTGTAACCAGATTGTATTTTTCTTGGAAGCTTTTGGTGCAGGAGTTCTGACTTCACTGTCTTACTCCTGTTCTATGCTTTGATCCTTTTTGTCCCCAAAATAGGAGTCTAATATTGGATTCTTCTGTTTGCTCAGTCATTTGACCCTTGGGCTTTTTGCCATAGTAGGATTCTGTCACCAGACAGGGGAGCTTCATTCCAAATGCTGGGGTTTTCTCAGCTGCTGAAGGTATTAGTTGGGTGCCCTCTCTGAAGCCTCTACACGCTCTGGCAAGCTGGTCGCACGCCCCAGGACCTCCATCCTAGAAGTCAATCCATATCCAAGCAGGTTAAAGCAAGAGCAATTACCCCTCAGACTGGTCGCCTGATTCCCCTACACTCTGAAGGCCAGGAGCTGAAGCTGCCACATGGTGGCTGTGCTGCTGCCCTCAGCAGCTTCTCGCCCCAGGGGCAAAAGCCAAGGTAGTCCAACTATTAGGTCCCAAAGTCCACACTGCACTAACCTCTCACTTTGTCCTTAGCGTCTATGTGTTGATAATTCTGGACTGCCACAGCTGCTGGTAATCTGGAGTCCTTCCAGGTGGTGGCTGGTCAGGCCCACCCTGGGGCTAAAAACTCTGGCTCTTGTGGGGCTGGGGTTGGCTCCTAGAGCTCTGCGCTGACCAATTCCTGCCAGGCCTGCTGGGCTGTCCTCAGCGGGAGATTAGCTTCTCTGTGTCTTTTTATGGGTTCTGTAGCTCCAAAGTTTGTTCTGAGTCCCGTTTTATATGAATTGGAGGTATTTAATTTTGAAAATTTATTACCAAAACATATACAAATCTTTTTTTCCCATTAGACAAATTTGAAAGTCAACCAAATACACACATATGTATTCACACAGTACATATGTATACACACATGTTTTTTTTCTTAGATTTCTAACAGTCTAATCTTACTATTTTCCCAAAATTTACTAACACATCAAATTTTTTTCTTTTTATTTTTTTGTAGGCAGTTAGGGTTAAGTGATTTGTCTGGTGTTATACAGCTAGTAAGTGCCTGAAGCCAGATTTGAACTTGGGTCCTCCTAACTCCAGGGTCAGTGCTCTATCCACTGCATCACCTAGCTGCCCCAAAAAGATATTGGAGTACTTTGCCATTTCCTTCTCCAACTCATTTACAAATGAGGAAACTGGGTTAAACAATGTTAAGTGACTTGTCCAGTGTCACACAGCTAATAAGTGTCTGAGGCCAGCTTTGAACTCAGGAAGATGAATCTTCCTGACTCCAGGTCCAATACTCTATCTACTGTACCACCTAGCTATCCTTCATTAAATTTAAAAAACTCTTACATCTTTGTTTTATCCCCTTTTGGAGGATATATGTACATATACATATATAGTCTTCATATCTTGAAAGAATGAGGTACTTTAAGGACTTAATCTTACACACTAATATATAACTGTGAGCAAGGAAATCACAAGACTAAGAACCCGTTTACCTAGTTACATAGGATATGGAGTTGACCACAAATACAGATCAACAATACCGTGTTTCCCCGATAATAAGACACTGTCTTATTATTGTTTTTGGACAGAAAAACACCAGAGGGCTTATTTTCAGGGGAGAGCTTATTTTAATGAACATTGACAGCAATTTTAATAAACAGGTAAATGTGAACAAAAAAATGTACCTTTATTCAATAATGAATTCAATAAAGAACAGGATGACGCGCTCACTGCTGCAGCCGCAGGGGATCACCTTCACTACAGTAGCAATCTCAATAGGGCTTATTTTCGGGGGAGGGCTTATTTTAGAGGAATCTTACACAGTAAGGGGAGGGCTTATTTTCAGGATAGGTCTTATTATCAGGGAAACACGGTAGTAAGACCTTTCATACTTGCAGTCGTGTTACCGTAGCTGACATGTTTTAGTATTAATCTATTAACTAATAGATTTACTATTGTATGACAAATTTCCACTATTCACCTGCTATGATCATAGAAATTTGCTATGAAAGGGACATAGTTATGACAATATTTAGACATCCCTTCAAGGGCACAGATTGATATAACACAAGCTATAATGGGGGGGGGAAACTTTCCCTTAGCTCCCTTTGATTCCAGGCAAGAGTCAGTTACAGCTAATCATACACCAAAGATCCACATTATTATATTAAAAGCCAGGCTCAGAATAAATCAGGTGAAAAAAATTTCATGTTTAGAAAGGCAAAAGCACAATGGGGAAACTGAATCAAGAGGACCTTACCTTTACCTATACAAGGTTGTCCCCTCAACTTTCCCAGGTGTAGACATCCTATAGCAGTTTTCCAACCTTACTCACTTTAGACAGCATGTAGCATTCCCCTTGAATGGTGAACTCTAGGCTTCATGACAATTCAGACACATACTGATGGGGTCATGGGACCTGAATCCCTAAAGGAAAAAACTCTATCTTTGAAAGCAACCCAGTCACTGAATTTTCCCATATATTTCAGTAGCCCAGATCACTTGTGCCTCCTCCCAAGCCATGTGGCCCATTCCAGCCCACCTTGATTACTTAATTGGCTTACTTGATATACCTTAATCCCATCTAGACCCCTTCTCTGTTCCCTCTGGACCACTCTAGGCTACTTGCCACTCCTTAATCCCATCCAAATTTTCTCACAGTCTTTTTCTGTATAAAAGTGCCAATCTTTCCCCCATTAAATTGTGCAAATTCTTAGAATCTTACCTGCTTGTATTGGTGTCACAAATACAACAGGTTTACTATAAATTTTGCCTGTCAAATTGGTATATAATAAAACCTCACTACTTTGACTGGAAAGCTTGAGTGGTCAAATTCTTTCAAGGCAGACCTACCCTGTATTGTGTTTTGGGGTTCCCAGCAACCCAACAATACCTGAAATAAAAACTCGGAATAATATCAAATTATAGTCCCAAGACATATTCCTTCAAATAGAAACATTTCACTAATCATAGTATAGGGCTAGGATAGGGATATATGGGGTTTTAAGGGAAGATTAGTACCTCTGGTGTGAGAGACAGTGACAGTGACAAGGTGACATGGTGGCAGTGACTATGTTGACAGTAGTAAGTTTATACAGTGACAGGGTGACTGACAATAGTGAGAGTGAAAATGACAAAATGACAGGGATATAGTTACAAAGTGACACGGGAACAAGATGACATGGTGACCTGACATGTGGCGGTGACCATGGTGACAATGACTAAGTGACAGATGGACAACGTCACAAAGAAATGATGGTGACAAAGTGTCACTCACCATTGTAACAGTGACAAGGTGAAATAGTGACAGTGACAAAATGACAGAGGGACACAATGACATGTGACAGTGACATGGTAATGGTGACCCTGGTGACAGTAGCAACATGACATTGTTACAGTGACAAAGTGAAATAGGGACATGGAAATGTTTTCACAAGGACACATTGATGGTGATAAGGTGTCACTAACCATTGCCAGTGACCAGGTGATATAACAGTGATAAGGTGACAGATGAACATGATGACAATGACCAAGTGACACAGTGATGAAATGACTGAAAGACATAATGAGATGGTGACAGTGACAAGGTGACACTGTGGTCAATGACAATAACATGGTTACACTATGACAGGGTGATGGTGACATGGTGACGAAGTGATAAGGACTTGGAGAAAGTGATACTGTGACACAATTATAGTGATTTGGGGAAGGCCTAAAGGTGACAGGTGACAATGAGCATGATGACAATGACAGTGACATAGTGGTGGTAACTATGAGATGGTGAAATAGTGACATGTTGATGGTGACACAGTAGACACTATCTAAGAGTTATTAGCATTATAATTATAACTATTCTATTGATTGCATCATTAAATTGGCTCTTGCTATTATCATCAATCCAGGAATCCAATTTTAAGAGCCAAGGAGTCTAAATCCAAGAGGCAAAGAATCAAAATTTAGGAGCAAAATCTGGGATCCAAACCGGAAGTCAAGATTCAGGAGTCAAAATCTGTGGAAGGGAGTCAAAATTCACAACTCATAATCTGAAGGTGAGAGTCCAAATTCAAAAGTTACAATTCATGTGTCAAAATTCAGCACTAGGAATCCAAACATGTGTGTTAAAATTCAGTAGTCAAAATTCAGGACTGGACATCAAATTCTGAAAATCAAAATTGGGCAGTCAAAATTCAGAGTTGAGATCCCTAGTGGAAGCAGGGACTGTGGAGGGCTTAAAGCTTGGTCAGACAAGGAAGATGCCAAGGTCATCCACTGCATCCTGAGCTGTTAGCAGTTGTATTGACTTTTGTCCTGCCACTGGGCTCTGATGACTCTGGAAAAGATACTGAAGTTAACTACTTCTTTCAACTGCCTCACTTAGATCCAATTTATGTGCAAGTCAAAAGATATCACCCATACCATTTTACCATTTTTTAGCTACTTTGAAATTCTGTGGCAGTGAGCAAGGGATAAAGCAGCAGTTGTGTTTACACTGGGTATCACAATCCTTCTCACAAGGCAACCCAGGCCACAGGATAGTCTTCTCACTGCACTGTAGCAGTAATGGCATTCAGCAGCCCCTGGGTGACTGAACAGCCTCTTTAAAGGATTTCAATGCTCACCTCTTGGCATGAGGAAGGAGAGAGAAAAGGTGCTCTAAAAATTGTCTGCTTCACTTAACCTAACTTTGGCTTTCTTACTATGGCAGGAGGGGATCCTATCCTACAGTTGAAACACACACACACACACACACACACACACACACAATATACAAAGACATTTGCAAAGATGATTCCACTCACCATTGGCACATGGAATCTATGTATGCCTATGGCCAATACAAAATTTAGTAGACTGAAAGATGAACAACTCTTCTTGTAAGTGAATTTAGCAGATATTGTGTCCAAATAGCAACCCTGAATGAAACAAGGCTAGTAAATGAAGACCAGCTTCCCAAAGTAAGAGCTGGATATATGCTTTTTCTGGAGTGGACACAGTAATGGGGAGTGGCTGTGAAGCTGGTGTAGTTTTCTTCGCAATCAAAATTAATGTAGTCATCAAGCCTGTATCCCTCCTAAAAGGAGTGAACAAAAGACTCATAACAATGTTATTGCCACTTTCAGGAAAGTGCCATGCCACCATCATAGTGTGTATGCTTCTGCCATGACAAACCTTGATGGGGTCAAATAAAAATTTTATGAAGACCTAGAATCACTCATCATCAATGTGCCAAAAGAGAACAAGCTTGTAATTCTGGGTTATTTTAATGCCAGAGTAGGCACAGATTATTAGACATGGCAGGGAGTCCTTGGAAGGAATGGAGTTAGAAACAGCAGCAGCAATGGTCACTTACTACTGAAGACTTGTGAATCTCATGAACTTCTCATCACCAACACTGTCTTCCTTTACCTAAATGTAATAAAGTGGATTTACCCTCACAGCAAACATTGGCAATTTAGTAGACTACTCCATTATAAGAAGAAGAGGCAGACAGGATGTGAGAGTGATGAAAGTGATTTGTAGAACACAGTGATGGACCAATCATAGACTAATCCTCTCCAAGCAAAGCATTCACATTCAAAAAAAGCAGTGGTCCCAAGGCAAGATGACTAGAGAAGACTTCATATCAATAGATTAGAGCCCTTCTTCTAGTGGTTGGCAACATGTAATGGTAATGGGAATTTGAAGACCTCCCCTTCCCTTTAATAGGCCAAATGTAATCACATGGATCCCACTGGGGGAGGAGCTTGCTAAAAGGGTGGAACAGGAAGGGTGGAGCTTCTGGAGCAGGAGAGAGCCAGAACAGAGCTGGGAGCAAGCAGTGTGGAGGCAAAGCAGCTATCATGAGAGGTATTTTTGCTTAAGGGACCCTGTTTTGTTTTGAAGGCCTGATGTAAGAAATGCTTGGGAATGTTGGTGCTCACTGCATTGGTTAGGTGTACCAACTTCTTGGTTGCTGTGATGGATTTGGCTTCTTGGCACTGAGATTAGATTTTCTGGTATTTGAATAAATGTTTTGGTTCTGTCTTCCATGTGGAGAGTCTGTTACATTTCATGATTCACAACTACACCAGTATACTCATAGCTGCCATAGGTGCTGTGAATATTGCATTGGCATTATACAACAGTGGAGCAAAACAGGAATGGACAGTTTTCAGAGATTTGCACTGTATTTACTCATCTGGGCCAGAATACTTGAAAACATCAGGATTGGTTTGATGAAGATGATGGGGCAATTCAGAAGCTGCTAAATGAAAAAGTGAGAACTTCACAGGTTTTACCAGCAGGATAGTTCATTCATCTCTAAGAAGGCACTGTTCATCTCCATCAGAAGTAAAGTGTTTGGAATACAATTATGCAATAAGAAATGATGAACAGGCAGATTTCAGAAAAACCTGGAAAGATTTGTATGAACTGGTGCAAAGTGGAATGAGAAGAACCAGGAAAGAATCATACAGTGTCATCAACATTGTGTGATGATCAACTATGAATGACTTAGCTCTTTTCAGCAACACTATGATCCAAGATGAGTTCAAAAGAGTCACAAAAGAAAGTACTATCTACATCCACATAAAGAACTGATGGACTCTGAATGCAGATTGAAGCATATTTTTTTCACTTTATTCCTTTTCATGTTTTTTCCTGTTTGATCTGTTTCTTCTTTCACAACTGTAACTAATATGGAAATATGTTTTACATGATAGCACATGTATAACCTATATCAAATTAATTGCCTACCATTTTTAGAAGAGGGGAGGGGAAGGAGGGAAGGAGAAAAATTGGAACTCAAAATTTTGTAAAAATAAATTTAAAAATCATCTTGACACATAATTGGGAAAAAAATACTATTCAAAAAAAGTTAAGTGTAAATGAAGTTTAGAGAGATGCAGGATTCTTGGTTCAGTAAGAAGGTAGATGAAATTCAGTTTTATGCTGATAGTAACAATCCAGAGTCCTTTTTATGATGAAGGCTATTTATGGGCCAAAGTGCTATCGTACATCTCAACTACTCATCACTAATGCAGCCCCATTGATTAGTGATAAGAACATGAGCCTGGAGAGATGGGCTGAATACTTCCATAGAATTCTCAGCAGACCATCATCAACCAATACTGAAGCCACTGGACATATATCTCAGGTTGAAGTCAATTTCTCTCTAGTCAAACTTTCCACTGAGGAAGAGGTTTTGAATGCTATTAGGCTCCTCTCAAGTGGCAAATCAACTGATATTGATTCTATTCCAACATTCTATTTACAAAGCAGTGGATCTATTGTTCATACAACAGCTAACTGAAGGTTATCATCCAGAAGTTCAAAGATACCTCCATTGTACATCTATATAAAGGAAAAGGGAATAGGTTGTCCTGTGAAAATTACAGGGCTGGGGGTTCTCTCTTAGTTATTGCCAGCAAAATTCTCGCCAGAGTTCTCCTTAATAGGCTGATCCTTCACCTGGGAAATGGTTATCTACTCAAGAGCCAATGTGGCTTCAAAAAGGGCTGAGGAATAATCAACATGGTGTTTTCTTCCTGACAACTCCAAAAGAAATGCCAGGAGCAGAACAGAGGTCTGTATGCAATCTGATCAAGGCCTTTGATACTGTCAGTCATGAAGGATTGTGGAAGATCGTGGCAAAACTTGGTTGCCTAGAGAAGTTAGTCCATCAGTATTGTATACCTATTCCATGACAGGATGCTTGCATGGGTTCTGGATAATGGACAATGTTCTTGTGCTTTCCCTATCATCAATGGAGTGAAGTTGAGCTATTTGCTTATTCCCATGTTTTTAGCATGATATTTTCAGCAATACTGTTAGACATCTTCAATGAGGATGAAAAGGGCATCAAGGGAAGCTACCATGCTAATGGTAAAATAACTTGAAAAGGCTACAAGCCAAGACTCAAGTGGAGGGAGAGTTGGTGTATGACTTTTTGTTCACAGATGATTATGCCTTCAATGCAGCCTCTGAAGCTGAGATGCAATTGAGTATGGATCAGTTCTATACTGTGTGTGCTAATTTTGGCCAGACAAATTAGCACCAAGAAAACAGAGGTTCTACACCAGTCATACCATCCATATGTCAAAACATCAGTTACAACAAATGGAGAAATTTTTAATGTTGTGGATAAGTTCACTTATCTCATTAGTATGCCTTCCATGGATGGATGATATTAACACACACACACATTTCCAGAGCTAGCTTAGTGTTTGGGAGATTCAGAAACAAAGTGTAGAAGAGAAGAGGTTAGGCTGCCTACCAAACTGAAGGTCTAAAGAGCCATTGTGCCAACCTCATTGTTGTATGCTTGTAAAGCCTAGACAGTATGTTGTATGCCTGTAAAGCCTAGACAGTATACCAGCACCATGCCAGAAAACTGAATCACTTCTATTTGAATTATCTTAGGAAGATTCTGAAGATCACCTGGTAAGATAATGTGCCAGATACTGAGGTCCTTTCTGAACTGCCAAGCATTCAACCTATATTGCAGAGAGTGCAACTCCAATGGACTGGCCACATTGTTTAAATCTCAAATGTACATTTGCCTAAAAGACCATTTTTTTCCCAAAATTTTATTTTAGACTCAAACACCAGAACAGAAATACAGAATAGAGAAATGAAACAAAAACGTATCATAAACTTAAATATTGGAACTTAAATACAAAGTTAGCAAGAAAAAAAAGCATGTCATGTTCATGGCAGAACATGAGAGGATTCAAAATATGTAACAATAAATTTTCAATTCAAGAAAGCCTATATGATAAATAATACTCATTGTGTTGAAATGTTCATCTTTTCTTCGCTTCCTTGTGAGTTTTCTTTTGTTCTCTGCTGTGCACTTTTTTACTTTGTTTTTTTTTCCCCTCCCCCTAAACCCTCCCAAGGCCACAATAAAGTTTAGATGTTTTTCTATAGCTATAAATATATACACACCCTCCCCCACCCCATTAAAAGACTATTTTATGGAGAACTCACACAAGGTAAGTGCTCACATGATGGTCAGAAGAAGCAGTACAAGGACACTCTCAAGGTCTCTCTGAAGAACTTCAAAATTGTGAGACATGAGAGACAGTGGCACAGGACCACCCAGAATGGTATGCCCTCATCAGAGAAGGTGCTGTAAAGCATAATTGAAATAGCCTGAAAGAAATGTGAAAGAAAAAAAAAACTTTCCAGAAATTCTGAAAGTAGAAAATAAAGTACAATTAGAAAGAATCCATAGCTTGTCTCCAGGAAAACAAAAGCAAAAAAAATAAAAACCTGTGCTTCAAACTTCAATAAGCATAGTGGTTAAATGTAAAAAAAAAGATGTGAGAGAAGCAAATTTAGAGACAGCCTTCTGAGATTGTGTTGGTGATGTCATTTTGCTCCTCTTTGATTATGAAGGACAACAACCACCAGGCCAGGATATTATTAGTTTGTTCATGTTCCAGGAATAGTTAACAATGAGCACATGGAAAGACATTTCATTTATCCTACATCCAGAAATTAAGAACAATTACATTCTGGAGTCTTACACATACAGCGAATATATGATAGCTGCTTCAAAACCTCCAGAAAATTTCTGGCTATTGTAAGTCTCTAGACAAACAGATATCCACATTGCCTATTAACCCATAAGGCAAAATAAGTCTATTGTTATTAAGTTGGTTCCAAGATGTAACTTCTATACATACTATTTATTAACAGAAACAATTTCATAATTTTCATAAGTGATAACCAAATAATAATAAAGGAAATTCAGTTTTTACTATGAGAAAACTTTTTAAGTTCTCTTACTCTGACTGGTAGTGGTCCTCGTTTCTCAAACTTCAACACATAGTCAGCAGGACTGAAAAGATCTTATGACTCAGTCCAACTAGAAAGTGTCAATGAAGCTCCCAGAGAAGGATAACATAATGAGGTCTGTGCTACTTTTTTCTCAACAGTTATTATTATTATCCACTTTAAAGCCAAATTCAGAGGTCCTGGAAGCTGAGCTTTGGGTAATGGCAAACAAACATTCACTTTCAAAAGATTTTAAGTTCTGGGGGTGGCAAGATGGGGCAGTGAATAGAGCACTTGCCCTGGAGTCAGGAAGACCTGAGTTCAAATCCAGCCTCAGACACTTGACATACTAGTGGTGTGACTTTGGGCAAGTCACTTAACCCCAATTTCCCTGAAAAAAAAGATTTTGAGTTCTAAATTTTTTCTCATCCCTTTCCTCCACCATCCCCAAGATGGCATGCGATCTGATAGAGGCTATACATGTACCATCATAGTAAACATATTTCCACATTAGTCATGTTGTGAAAGAAGAATTAGAACAAAAGGGAAAAATCACGAGAAAGAAAGAAAAAAGAGAGAAAATAGTATGCTTTGATCTGCATTCAGACTCCATAGTTCTTTCTCTGGATGTGGATAGCATTTTCCATCATGAGTCTTTTGGAGTTGTCTTAGATCAGGGGTGGGGAACCTGCAGCTTCAAGATCACATATGGCCCTCTAGTTCCTCAAGTGCAGCTCTTTGGCTGAATCCAAACTTCACAGAACAAATCCCCTTAATAAAAGGATTTGTTCTGTAAAACTTATACTCAGTCAAAAAGCCACACTCAAGGACCTAGAAAGCCACATGTGGCCTTGAGGCTGCAGGTTCCCCACCCGTCTTAGATCATTGCTTTGCTGAGAAGAGCTTAGTCTATCAAAGTTGGTTATCACACAATGTTGCTGTTACTATGTACAATGTTTTCCTAGTTCTGCTCATTTCACTCAGCATCAGTTCATGCAAGTCTTTCCAGGTTTTTCTGAAATCTATGGCAAACATAGCTTAAAGAAAACTAATCATTTGGAAGACTTGAAGACTAAACTGAGCCTCCAGGACCCTGAAGCTTCAGTTTTGAGCCATAGTTTTTAGTTATTTCCTGTCTATCCTGGATATAGCTTGCTTTGTATGTATTTGTTTGCATGTTGTCTCTCCCATTAGATTGTAAGTTCCTTGAGGGCAGGGACTGTCTTTTGCCTCTTTTTGTATCTCCAGTGTTTAGTACAATGTCTGGCACACAGTAGTCACTTAAGATATATTTATTGAATTGAATTTATACCCTATGAACTATGGGGCAAAGCTCATCATTATGGGAAATTGAAAAGACATGGTCCTTACCGTCAAAGTACTCACAATCTAGTAGGAAAAAAGGAGAACAGTTTTCACCATACTTTATAGTAGTCTCTTTTCACCAAAAATAGAGCATCTGAAAAAAAAAAAACTTACTCGATTCATTGCTAAGTTTCCTCTTTCAGAAGACTGAGAAAATGAAACCAGAAACTACTTATCTGCACCTAATTTTGACCAATAAAGCATAACTGGATGATAAAAGAAAGTGATAGAAACTTTGAAAAAAAAAATGTCATATTGGAGTTTTTGAGATCCATTTAGGGGAATCCTGGTCATATGGCAATGTGTAGTCTAGATGTTAGGAAAATGGCTTCCATAAAGTTCAGAGAAAATATCACAATGCTCTCCCGGCCTGAGAGGCATTCTAGCACAGTGGATGGGAAGCTGGCCCCAGAGTCTTGGTTTCAACTCCTACTAGACATGTGGGATCACTTGACCTCTTAGTAGTCTAGGCAATTCTCTATCAACATTGTAAGTGTCAGAGAAGGTGCTGATTTGCTTGGGGGGGGGGGGGGGAACGTGCAACGTGCCTCACCTGGAATTTCCTATACCATTAAAATTGCAGATCAAGGGGCGGCTAGGTGGCGCAGTGAGTAGAGCACCGGCCCTGGAGTCAGGAGGACCTGAGTTCAAATCCAGCCTCAGACACTTAGCACAAAAACTAGCCATGTGACCATGGGCAAGTCACTTAACCCCAATTGCCCTCCAAAAAGCAAAAAAAAACCAAACTGCAGATCAAGTCCCAATCCTTCATAGCTTGAGAATCTAAAAGAGGAGACAGTTTAAGAAGAATGACAATTTTCCAAGAACAAAATTAGGACAATAGTTAAATTATACCTATGAGTATCTAGGTAGCTAGGCAGCACAGTGGATAGAGTGCTGGGCCTGGAGTCAGGAAGACCTGACTCCAAATATGACCTCTGATACTTACTATCTGGGTGACCCTGGGCAAGTCATTTAAACTCTGCCTTAGTTTCCTCATCCATAAAATAGGGATAACAATAGCACCTACCCTTCAGGGTTGTTGTGAGGAACATAGATAATAACTGTAAAGCAATTGGCACAGTACCTAGCACATAGTAAACACTATATAAATGTTAGTTATCATTATTATTACTAGGTAGGAGTGAGGAAAGTATTTAAAGATGCTGATGTGGCTACATGTGGAGATCTCCAAAAAGCCCAGCTTTTAAAACATTTATAAATAATTTGTTACACAAAACTTTAATAACAAAACCAATTAAATATGCAATCAAATCAAAATACAATCAAAAAATCAATTTAACATGTAAACCCATGGAAACAAGGAAAAATAGAAAATAAAGCATGCATTTAGAAATATTTACACATAAAAACAAATGGCATGAAATATGTATAAAATATATTCATAATAGTTTATTAAACATTCCCTTTCTGTTCTTTACTTGTTTATTGGTATATTTGTATTTGTGAACATTTTTCTTTTCATATAGTTATGATCCATATTAATTGTGTTCTTTCATTGCTTTACATCATTTCATAGATCTCTTTCAATCAATCAAAATTTACTGAGGTCCTACTTGTGCTAGGTATTGTAGATAGATACAAAGGCAAAAAGAAAGTTTTGTTCCCTACCGTGTTTCCCCGATAATAAGACACTGTCTTATTAATTTTTTTGGACAGAAAAACACCAGAGGGCTTATTTTCAGGGGAGGGCTTATTTTAATGAACATTGACAGCAATTTTAACAAACAGGTAAATGTGAACAAAAAAATGTACCTTTATTCAATAAGCAAATCACTGGGGAAGAACAAGATGATGCGCTCACTGCTGCAGCTCTGATTGGATGCAGCTCAGAGCGCGGCGTGCGTTTCACGGCGGGGGGAACGGTGCATACAGAGGGTACTGTAGTGTAGCATGTAGCGCAGGGGATCACCTTCACTACAGTAGCAATCTCAATAGGGCTTATTTTCGGGGGAGGGCTTATTTTAGAGGAATCTTACACAGTAAGGGGAGGGCTTATTTTCGGGATAGGTCTTATTATCAGGGAAACACGGTAGACATATACATTCTATTGAAGGAAGTGACTTGTATGTGTGTGTACAATATAGACAAGATAATATGGAACATGTGCCCTAATAGTTGGGGGAGAGGGATCAAGAGAGACCTCATGTAGAAGGCAGCATTTAAACTTTGAAGTTAAATAACTAAATAAAATAAGTTAAATAAATAAACTCTAAGAAGAAGAGAGAGATGAATAGGGAGTATCTTCTATACATAAGTGACAGCTTTTTGAGTGAGAAGAACAGCAAGAATGCCACTTGGCTAGACTGAAGATTTATGAAAGGGAATAATGAATAAATTTTTCAAGTTTCTTTATATATTTTTTTTGTCTTTTTGGAGGAGGGAAGGCAGGGAAATTGGGGTAAGTGACTTGCCCAAGGTCACACACAAGTTTCTTTATATTTGTCATATTAATGAGATTGCAATATTCTATTTCATTGATAGACTATAGTTTATCCTTCCATTCACCAACTGTTGGACATTTGGGGAGTTTCTAGTTCTTTGTAGTTATAAACAATGCTAAAATACATACAATATACATACTATATATGTATATATACACATATATATTTGAACTGATAGCCATTTTTCTCATTATAACAATCTTTAAATATATTGCCATAGCAGAACTAACAGATCAAAAACTGTTCAGCTCAGATTGTAAAAGGATTTGTATAAAATTTGGAAGCTTTACTAGAAGATAGGCTGAATACAATAACTGAAATAAACCTATTTAAATAGTGTCGGGAAACACAAATGAACCGCGGTTAGGGAAAAGTGCTAAGGACAGGAAAAAAAAAGAATTTTTAAAAACCTATGTTCTTTCTTTGAAAACCTTAAGAACTCTGTTCAATGCAAATACCAACCAAAATTCTAAAGGACTGATGAAGAGCACCACCCACTGTCTGTCAAATGGGTGATGGAGCCAATAGGCAAAATATGGCATACGTTTTTGATCATGGCCAATGGAAAAGTTTGACTGAACTTTGCATTTTTTCTTACAAAAGTTTTGTAATTCTTTTTTTTTCTTTCTCAGTAGGGGGTATTGGGGGAGGATGGAAGAGGGAGACAAAATGTTCTTTGTGACCCCATTTGAGTTTCTCTTGGCAAAAATAGGATTGGTTTGCCATTTCCTTCTTCAGCTCATTTTACAGATGAGGAAACTGAGACAAACAGGATTGAGTGCTTGCCCAAAGTTATATAGCTAGCAGGTATTTGAGGTCAGATTTGAACTCAAGTCTTTCTGACTTCAGACTGGGTGCTTTATCCACTGTGCCACCTACCTGCCCTCTAGAGAGACAAAATAAATGCATGTCAACTGAATAAAAAATTAATTATAAGTTCACACAATACTAATTTAAAAAAAGAAATCAGAAATATTGGACTACTTGACTTTTATCTTCTCTAGCAATGAGAATTGTCTTTAAGCTGAAAAGGTAGAACAAAAATGGTTGAGATAATTTAAATCCTATATAAATAAGAAGAGAAAAAGAAAGAATATACTTGCTTTAAATGATTCAAGTCATCTGGTCCAAAAGAATTACATCTTGGGATATTGAAAGAATTTACAGTTATCCTTGCTGAACTATTGTCAATTATCATTGAGGAATCATGGAGAATAGGAGAAGTGAGGCATAACTAGAGATGGGCAAACATGCCAATTTTCAAAAAATAGAATATTGTAAATCAACAAAGACTTGATGCTCATTGCCAGGTCACAAAAGCAACAAGATGGTAGACTAGATAGTTTGTCTGATCCCCAAGACTTCTTAAATCTATCTAAAACAGAAATTATGCACCAAACCTCCAGTGGTTAGCTTGGGACATGGTAGGCACTTAATAAATACTTATTGACTTGATTTGACTTGAAAATGGAATCCAGAGCAGTTTCATACAAACCCCAGCTGAGGATCATCTTGGAGGACAACAGCTAATAAAGGATAAAATTCTTATTTTGATGCCACATGAGCTGTGTCCCTGTTACAGTACTGGTAGCTTTCCAATGCCCGGTGAGGGTTTCAATGGCTTTTCAACGATACCTATGTACTATGTTTATTTTGTTGTTATAGCTGTTCAACATTCTGAAAATGGACTAGTTTATTCACTACCTTAGATACCAGAAAGCAAATGAAGAGTAATGGTCTTGGACAAATGGGAGTGAATGATATCACCAAGAAAGAGAATGCAGAGAGACAATAAAAAAGGATAAAACCTTGGAGAACCTCCACTTTAAGGGGTTAAGAAGTGAATGAGAAGGCAGAAACATAACTAAAGATGTAATAGAGAACCAAATGAGTACTATTGGACAGAAACTGAGGGGGTTGCCCACAATGTCCAATGCTGTACAGATGTCAAGGAAGAGGAGAAGTAAAACAAATGTCTTTGTATTTTAACAACCAGGAGAATATTTGTGACCTTTGAGAGAACAATTTCAGTTTAATGGGGCAGACAAAAGCCAGTTTGCAAAGGGCTGGAGATAGCATGAGTGAAGAGGAATAGAAGCCTTGGTGAGCAATTTTTTCAAGATGTTTGGCTTGAAAGGGGAAGAAAGAGTGGAACAGTAGCTGACTATGGGACATTCTGCTACTCTTGTGCTTATAACATTCACCATCTGGTTTCATCTTTCTTTACAGAAACATTTTTGCATTATGTCAAGAGGAGGCTTTAAAATATTTTAATTTTTTGTATGTTTTTATATCACTTTCATTTTCACATGTACTCCTCACCCCTCCCTACCTTGAGAGTCCTTGTGACAAAAATTTTAGGAAAAAAACAGGTTCATCAAAATTAACCAGTGTATCAGTGATCAGTGGTATATGACAGGATACACAATATTCCATATCCATAGTCTCCTACAGAGAAATGTATTTTCTCAACTCTTCTCTAGGGACATTCTAATTACTATCAGGAAGAATTCCTTTTTTTTTTTTTTTTTGCTTTTTGGAGGGCAATTGGGGTTAAGTGACTTGCCCAAAGTCACATGGCTAGTAAGTGTGTCAAGTGTCTGAGGTTGGATTTGAGCTCAGGTCCTCCTGACTCCAGGGCTGGTGCTCTATTCACTGCACCACCCAACCACCCCAAGAATTCTTTTTTTTTTTTTAATGTATGATAGGGGAGACCTGGGTCTGATTTTAGGAAATAAGGAGCTGTTGTGGAGAGAGAGTTTGAGTATGCATGAGAGAGGAATGCTTTCTGGGGCAAGGTCCTAGAGGAGACAGGAGGCAATGAGATTGAGGACACTGTAGAAGAATTAGCCATAAGAATAGGGATAACTCTTCCTCTGAGGTAGAAAGAGGGAAACCATGGAGAGAAGGTGAAGTTTTAAGGTCTGACAGGTATGTTCACAAACCTGTACTACAATAATAGTAAGGCACACAGGTAAAGAGTATATGAGGCCAAGCCAATTCATTCCTGAGGTATTACAGGGCTCTTTCAGTGCTCATGATGTTGGGTGGGGGTCTCATCTCTGCTCAGTACACCACTCAGCTGTGTTTTCTGGTCTGTTCCTTTTTGTAGGTCAGCTCCCCTCTTCGAAAGCATTCATTTCTGACTGGATTCTGTCCTTCTCCCTCACCTGTACCTTGAACTTTCTTAGAGTGATAAACTCTAAAGCTTCTGGATAGGGTATCTCCTGTGGGGTGAGCAGGTTTACGGCCCACATAGTTGGTCATGTAAACATTCCCCTCCCTGCCTCACCTCCCCAGTTCTTCTGTGTTGTTTCCAGCCTGATTTTACCAGAATTGACTCCTCTAAAACTGAATGACTACTTTTTAGGAGTCACCCAAGGGCATGGCCTCTTTTGCTCAGCTGATGTCAAGGTTTCCTTTCTAACTGAATCAAGAACTTCTAACTTCATAAAGAGGTCACCAGCCAGGCTATACTTTGCCAGTTAGTTAACATCCCATTATCTGCCTTTTACTTTCTATGATTAGATCCTGGGCTTTCTCAGTTGGGAAGAGTAGTTAAAAATCAACTCCTCTACATAGTTAACATAAAAAAAACACTTTGTAGTTTATAAAGCACTATATTATCTTAGGATAAAGGAGATATTCACAAGTATTATCTCTTTGATGAAAGTGAGGAACATCATGAGGTCCAGGGGATGAGGAATTCCATGGTGGTGATTAGGGAATCATTGAAGATTCAAAGCTGGGCTAAAACTTGGGTGTATCTATTGGGAAGAGTGAAACCAGAATGGGGAAGATAAATGGAAGAATAGGGAGGAATTAAGAGATTTGAAAGTTATAGGGTCATAGATTTAGAGTTGGAAGGGACCTCAGAGGGTGACTTTGGGATTATTGAGGAAGTTGCTGCTCATTCGTTTTCAATCCTGTCCAACTCTTTGGGACCCCATTTGGGGTTTTCTTGGCAAAGATGCTGAAGTAGTTGCCATTTCCTTTTCCAGCTCACTTTACAAATGAGTAACTGAGGCAAACAGGGTTAAATGGTTTGCCCAGCGTCACATAGATAGTAAGTATCTGAGGTCAGATTTGAATTCAGGAAGATTGTCTTGCTGACTCCAAGCCTGGCACTCTATCTCCTGTGCCACCTAGCTGGCCATTTGCTGAAGGAAAGGAGGTTTCAATTAAAGTGTTTTAAGAAATTTTAAATCTTAGGATATTGGAAGTGGCCCAGTTTTCCGAGATTGTGAGGACTGTGACAGGATTACTCTGACTGAGCCTTAGTATGATGGGGAAAGGGATTGTTGGATTTGAAGAGACAGGAATTTTGTGATTAGAATGTTTAGAGAGGTCATCATCATGAATATGGAAGTCTCCAAAGACAAGGTGGAGACAAGATTGTAGACTACAGGCTGTGGTTGTTGAGAGAGGTAGGAGAGTGACCTGGAGATCTGTAGGTGCCAGCAACAAGAATGGAGAGGAGCTAGTATTACATACACTTCAAAGGATAGTCTAGGGAAGAAACTAAGTGATGGGATGAAAATGAAGAGGTTACCCATAAAGAGGGTTAGGGTTGCTCTGGAGACCACAAAATACCAACACACTGGGTCCTTAAGTCTTCTCTCAGCCAAAGAAAAGTAAAGTTTATTAAAAGTTCGCTTGCATTAGACACAGACGGGATGAAGTCAAACAACTAGCAAATGGGAACTTGAAACCAGGTCTGTTAACCTGGTAGAGAAAGAGCCTAGAATTATTTGTGGGGAGCAAGGGGAGATTTTGGAGGTGAAGTATTTGGGAGAGAGAGACCTTGGTGTCTCTGAGAGGAGGGAAAAATCAGGTTTCATTTAAACAAAGGCAGTGTTATAGGTCAAAGAAAATTTGCTAAGAATAGAAAAGGAGGCAGGAGCACACTCCCAGGGCACATTAGAATAGGTTGTGAGAGGATCTTTACTGGCTCGCTGTGCACCTAGGGAGGAGAAGGGTCAATCTGAATAGGGATGAGAATTGAAAAGAAAATGTACACAGCTTGTTTCTAGAGTGGTGAGATTAGAAGGCTGTGATTGTGGGACCAGTGGATGTGAGGGAAGGCAAATTGAAGTCACATGTTAGCACAAGAGGGAGAAGTGATTGCTCAACAACAAATATTAAATAGAAGATCTTGCAGAAGTAGCTGGCCTCAAATTAGGAAAGCCTTTTAGAAAAGTACAAAGTGGTGGCTAGGTGGCATAGTGAATAGAGTCAGGAGGAGTCTGACCCTGGAGTCAGGAGGACCTGAGTTCAAATCTGTCTCAGACACTTAGCATTTACTACCTATGTGACCTTGGGTGAGTCACTTAACCCCAATTGTCCTGCTTTCCCCTCTCCAAAAAGCAAAAAAAAAAAAAAAGAAAAGTACAAAGTGAAGGGGCATCATGGCACATGTTGACTGTGTGACCCTGGCAAGTCCCCCTCTCCAGGTTCACTTAATAGCTAGCATTTGTGTAGTCTTTTAAACTTTGAAAATTACTGTATAAACATCATCTCATTTTATCCTAATTTTTCAGACAAGGGAAACTGAGATTAAGTAACTTGCTCATGGTCACACAGCTAGTAAGTGTCTGAGGTTAGATTTGAATTTGAGTCATCCTCATTCCAGGTCCAGTGTTTGATCCATTAGGGTGCCTAGCTGCTGAGTTAAAGAGAAGGTGTCAACTTGCTTTGAATTTCTTCACCTAAGAGTTCCCTAGTGAAATTATAACCCCTCCTCCCCTTTTTAAAGTAAATAGACAAAAGCTTTTTTTTTTTAATTTCCCTCTCATGAGAATTTCTTGTATTCAGGGAAAAGAGAGTAACTACAGCATCCATCCTGTCTAAACTGCCTATCAATTGCTACTTTTAGGTGACTGAAGTTGCTCAAGGACATGCCAGGGAGTAGGGTGCCCCTAAGTGCTCCAAAGGAATGTGAGAGAATGGGGTCTGGGAACAAGAGGAGAGAATTACTCTAATATTTGTAAAGTTCTTAGAACAGTGTCTGGCACATAGTAGGCAGTTAATAAATAGTCCGTTCCCTTCCCTCCTCTAGTTGTATAACCAACCATAGGCCACTTAACCTTAGTTCTTTCATCTAGAAAATGGAGGTGTTAATAACATCACCCAGGGTTGTTGTAATAATAACAAAAGGAGATATTTGTAAAGCACTTTGAAAACTTTAAAGTGCTACATAAAAGCCAGCTGTGATTAAGTTTTAGCATTAGTGAATGCCTCAGTTTGTAAGTGCAAACTCTCTCTGTCTGTCTATCTGTACCTGTCTCTTTGTCTCTCTCTGGCTCCTTCCTCCCTGTCCTTCATCTATCTCACATTCATCCAAGCAGAGCCCTGGTTACACATGACCCAGAAAACCTGAACTTCTGTCGATCTCATAGACTAGAATAGTGATTTATCTTGGAAAATAATCTTGGAGTAATCAGAAATAATACATTACTCATTTATTAAGGGCCTTCTATGTTCCAGGATCTGTGCTAGGCAATAGAAACCCAAAGACTAGAGAGAAAAGTTCCTACATTCAGAATGAAGTTGAGTAAAGAGAAGCCCAGGAAAGAGAAGTCCGTTAGAAAACCTGGGTTCTGATCTTCCTTCCTTTCAGCTGTGTGACCTAGGGAAGATCACCAGACAAATCTCTCCCATGAGCCTCTTTTCCTCTCTGTCATTGCCCCCACTCTGGAGCAGGGCCTCTTCTCCTCATACCTGGACAAGAGCAGTAGTGCCCAATTCCATCCATCTTCCACATAAGTGGCACCCTGCTCTTCCTAAACACAGGTCTGACCATGTTGTTGTTGTTGTTCATTTTTGTGTAAATTGGATTTAAGGCAGTTGCACAAAGTCATTGGCCTCACAATGTCTTCCAGTCATCCAAGTCCAGTGGCAAGACAAAAGTCAAGACAACTGTTAATGACCCTAGATGCAGTGGATGACTTTAAAGCCTCACCAAGCTCTAAGCCTGCCACAGGACCTGCTTCAGCAGCCTTCATGGCCATCTGCTCATTCTACTAGGGAAGTCTTCACAGGCTTGGAGTTGTCATCCCCCTAACTCACTGACAGTTCTGAGGCCTGTTGATTCCCCTCAACCTGGTTTAACCTTTCTGCTGAGACAGTTCACTGGGGTGTAGCCGCTGTGCATGATACAGCTTCTTGGAGCCACAGGTGAGAGTTGGGTGATAGGCAGACACCAAACATGGATAAGCAGCCCTGAAAAGGGCTTAGCAAGCCCTCACACCAGAGAGGGTGGTCCTCCCTGAAACATCCCATCCTCCCCTCTGACCATGTTAACTCCCTCTCTTCTTTATCCCTAGTTTAATAAACTTCCATGGATCCCTATTATCTCTAAGACCAAACGTGAAATCCTGTTTGGCTTTTAAAGCCCTTTAAAACCTAGCCCCTGCCTACTTTTCCAGGCTTCTTACACCTCATTCCTCTACAATCAAGTGATACTGGCCTGGCAGTTCCTTTCATAAAATACTCCATCTTTCCACTTTGATCCTTTTCACTGACTGTTACCCATGCCCAGAATTCTCTCCCTCCTCATTTCCATTTCCTGGTTTCCCAGGCTTCTTTCAGATCTCACCTAAAATTCTACCATTTGCAAGAAGCTTTTCCTGGTACTTTTTAACAGTAGTGCCTTCCCTCTGAGATCATTTCCAATCTATCCCGTATATATCTTATTTATTTGTTTGTGTGTTTTCTCCCCCACTAAAATGTGAGCTCTTTGTGTAAGAACAGTGGCCACATCTTTGCCTTTCTTCGTATCCCAAGAGCTTAGCAGTGCCTGACATGTAGTAAAGCCTAATAAATGTTTGTTTGCTCTCAAAACCTTTCTGGACTTTATTTTCTCCGTCTCTAAAATGGAGTTAGAAATAATCTTAATTATCTGCCTCACTGAACTGTTAGTTGTAAAAATACTTTGTAAGGTTTACTTTGTAAACCTTAACAGCACTAAATGAAGGTGGATTTTTATTCCTCAGTGTGTCCCTGAACAAATCACATAACCTCTCCTGGTTACAATTTCCTCACCTTTAGAACAATAATGCTTTGGACTTCAATGAGTAGTTATGGAGTAATAAATGAGATAAGCTATGCAAAGTACTTGTAAACCTCATAGCACAGCATACAAATGGAGTATGTTTATGGCAATTGTAGTAATAATAAAGGCATGAATGGGGGGAGGAAATCTGTAGAGGAAAAACAAATGGCCAAAAACTGTAGAGAGGGAAGGACTGGTTGTGCAAGATTAGGTCAGGAAATTATCTGGAAGTGATGGTGGTGCATGAGTCAGCAATGTAGGACTGTCATTCAACAGCATTAGCCCTCAAGCTAGAGAAATGATAAAACATTTTTTTTTTGATGTGTGTCTTGGGTTTGTACAGTACTTTTAAGAGATTTTTTTCCCATGTACTTTCACACCCATATTCTATCTCATTTAATCCTTTCCACAATCATGTCAGCCAAATATGGCAGGCATATGATTTCACAAACAAGGAAACTAGGGTCTAAGGAAGTAAAATGACTTTGTTCAAAGTCACACAAGTCATTTCAATTTATTTAATTCAGCAGACATTTATCCAGCGGGTCTAGCAAGGCCCTTAGTTTAGCCTAAGCCTAAGGGGATACATAGCTCCCCACAATTCAAAAAGATGAGGATTTGGGGTACAGTTAATCCCTCTGGTAGAAGAGGAAACTGAGATAGAAGAGTTAAATAATTTCCCTAAAGTCGAACAGCCTGTAACTAACAGGACTGAGAACTCAGTCTGGGTCTTCCAACCAAGTCCTATGGTCTTTCCACTACTACTGTTAAGATTATATGTTGTCATTATATTATACTATTAATATAAAAGTAAGGGCTAGATTTGTAAAATGCTTTAAGGTTTTCAAAGAGTTTTACAAATATCATCTCATTTTATCCTCACAATGATACAATGAGGTTAGTGCTATTATTATGCCCATTTTACAGATGAGAAAACTGAGGCAAATATTAAGTTGTTTGCCCAGGGTTACACAGCTAGTAAATGTGTGAAGTCAAATTTGAACTCAGGTCTTCCAGACTCCCAGGTTAGTGGTCAATCTAACATATATGCACAAACTTCCAAACATCTAAGGAAGTAGAAATACACATCCAAAAAATTCACAGCAGCAAAAATAATAGCAACTATGCCACTATTCCATGAAGAGTATGATAAGGTTTATATTTTCCTTACATAATTTTTTAAAAATTTAATTTTTTTCAATGAACAAAAGCATACCATCTCTCTCTCCTTCTGTACCTTTCCCTACATTCCAATGAAAAAGAAAGAAAAACAAAATCCTTGTTATAATTATGTGTAGTCAAGCAAAATAAACTCTTCCATTGGCCACACCCAGAAACTATATGAACCTGAGTTCATGACCCTTATCAGAAAGTAGCTGTGAGGTGCTTTTCTTATTTCACCTCTGGGGGCTAGGTAGTCTTTTTTTTTTTTAAAGCAATTGGGGTTAAGTAACTTGCTCAAGGTTACACGGCCAGTTATTTCTGGGTGTGGTGCTAAGTATCTGAGCCCGGATTCGATCTCCCAGGTCATTCCGACACTGGGGCAGGTGCTCTTACTCACTGTGCCACCTGGCCACCCTGCTAGGTAGTATTTTTAATCACCTCCCCCCGCCTTTTTTTTAACAGATGAGGAGGTAGCTGAGGCTCAGAGAAGGAAAATTACTTGTGCCAGGTCACAAAAACTATTTATAGGAAGTCAGAGCCAGAAGGTGAACCCATCTAAGGCCAACACTCTTTCAAATATAGCCTTCACATATATTAAAATACAAATGCACCCTCTTACCTAAATTTTACTCTTCATCAAACCTGAGTAGGCCTCTCTAGAATCAAGAGCTAGGAGCCCTCCATACCACTCACTTCTGGATGACCTAGATGAAATAGAGACCTAGAGCTGGGCGGCCAAGTGGCTCAGCGAGTAAGAGTACCGGCTAAAGTGTTGAGAAGACCTGGAGATCGAATCCCGGGCTCAGACACTTAGCACCCACCCAGAAACACCTGGCTGTGTAACCTTGAGCAAGTTACTTAACCCCGGTTGCTTTAAAAAAAAAAAAAAAGAAATAGAGACCTAGACTCTTGGCCTTTCATTGAATTATCTGGGATATGTTGGAGCCAGCTCAAACTGGTTCTGGATCATTAAACTTTCAGTATGAGAATTTCAGAAATTGGTTTGATCTATTGTTTTGTTGATGTCTGGACTTAAGAAACTAATTGAAAAAATGTTAATAATGCAGATTAAATTCAAAATGTGTCAGAATGTAGGTTTTATTCCCCCTGGGAAAATGACTGTATGTAATGGTAATGGTAATTTGAAGATCTTCCCTGCCCCTTAATAAGTGTAAGGGAATTTGAAGACCTTCCCTGCTTTGAAAATATACTCTGCCCCCTAATAGGCTGAATGTAATCACATGGAGTCTGCGGTGGGAAGAGTTTGCTGAATGGTGGAGAAGAGCCCACAGGAAGCTGGGAGTCAGAGTAGCTAGACTGGAGGGAGGAGAGGATGCATCCAAGGGAGACAGTTAGGCTTGTGAGTAAAGGTTGGTGTTTGCCACCTGCTGTGACAGCTAGTCTTGTGTTGGTTTGTGGGAAGGTTAAAGGATGGTATGTCTCTCTGCTATGTTGTGGTGCATTAACTTCTATGTTGCTATGATGAATTTGGTTTCCTGGTGTTGGGATTTGGTTATCTAGTGTCCAAATAAATGTTTTGCTTTTGTTTTCAATATGGAGAGTCTGTTATATTTTGTGATTGAGCACTATGTCAATATATTTATAGTGACCATTGGTGCTGTGAAGATTGCATTGGTGCTACACTGTAACCTTTGCATCATGCCAACTACAAGATCATAGAATGTTCTAGCTGGACAGAATCTTACAGGTAGTCTAGTCCAAACCACTAATGTTCCAGAAGCATGAGATGCCATGTTCAAAGTCACACAGCTACTTGTTGGGGGAAGGAGAGGGCAGAAGGGAGCTTCTTACTCTCTGGGCTGGCATCACTGGCTGGGCAGTGGTAGGTGGCTTCTAGGCTACTTTCCTATCCCTATCTGTTGGTAGTGTCTCCCCCTTTCCTCTTCTCTTCCACAAACTTTGTATAATTGCTGCTCAGTGATCAAAGAGGTTTTGCAGAATGTGTTTTGGGTGTGGGAACAGGGACTTGTTAAATGACCAGAATGTGGGACAAAGGTAGCACCAGGGAGCAGCTCCTGGCTCAAGGGACTCCTTTAAATGGTAGAATTCCTTTCCTTGCCATGACTAAAGGTCAGTCTGACTGCAGGGAGGTGGTATATTAAAAGGTCTTGCCTACTTCCCACAAAAGTGACTTCCTAGGAAACTGAGTAGGATCCAGTGAAAAAAGAAGAAAAGAGTTTGAAGATTCCTCTAGGGTAAAGGAAGTCAAGACAGGGGGGATGTAACTGAGTAGAAACACTCTTAGTGTCCTAGAGAAAAGGAAAGTCTGTCAGGCAATCTATTGACCTTAGTTATATCCAAAACTCCACACTAGGGTTTTAGTGCCCTCCCTCACTCATAATATGCTTTGCAGTTCTCCTGTGACCCAAACACCCTAAGTTTCAGTTCCCAAATTGTTCTATATATTTATGTGCATATACATATATGTGTATACATATATACATACACAGATCTATATACACACATAATAAATATATATACACATTCATATATACATACATATATCTATTCTTTGGCATTTAGATTAAGTAAATATTTCAGTCACTAAATATCAGCATGGAGGACGAGTTCATCATCATTTCCACTCTTACAACCTTCATATTTTCCTATTCTAGGCACTCTTTCCCCCTTGGGTCTTCATGACATTGCTCTCTTGTGGTACCCTTGCCATTAGACTGGTCCCTCCTCAGTCTATTTTGCTGTGGCTTCCTCCATGTCCTAGTTCCTATGCATGCCTGTGCCCCTGTGCTCAGTCCTTGTTGTTTTCTCTCACTCTGAGGGATCCTACTATTATATCTGCACAGATGATTTACAGATCTCAAACTCCAGTCCTCATCTCTTTCCTGAACTCCCAGCATTTTGAGAGCTTTCCTGTATTCCAAGTTATCCTCAACTTTTCTGACTTTCAAATTATCACTTGCCTCTGGACATTCTAAACTGAGTGTTCCACAGGCATCTTGAACTCACTGTTATTGACCCCCACCCCAACCTTCCACTTTTCCTAACTTTTCTTTTTTTTTAATCAAATGCTTTATTAACTTGTAGTTTACATCATTTATTTCCACAAGATTTTGAGTTACAAATTTTCTCCCCATTTTTCCCCCATCCACTACCCCCAAATAGCAATCCCACTGGATAAACCCCTCCTCCAATCTGCTCTCTCTCATATCTTCTCCCATACCTCCTCCGACTTTCCAGTAGGGCATGGTGGATCTCTATGCCATAGTGCCTGTATATCTTATTTCCCAGTTACATGTAAAATAATATTAATAATAATATATATATATTTAAACATTTGATTTTAAAACTTTGAATTCCAGATTCATTCCCTTCCTCCCTTGTCACCCACCCTTACTGGGAAGATAAGCAATTCAGTATAGGTTATACATGTGTAGCTATGCAAAACATTTTCATAATGGATATATTGTAAAAGACTGACTATATTTCCCTCCCTCCTATCCCACCTCCCACTTGTTCTATCCTTTCCTTTGATCCTGTCCCTTTTCAAAAGTAGGTGCTTCCAACTTCCCTTCCCCCCAGCATGCCCTCCCTTCCATCATCCTCCCTCTCATACCCTTCCCCTATACTCTCCTGTAGGGTGAGATACCCTGTTTAGTGTGTATGTCATTCCCTCCCTAAGCCAAATTCAATGAGAATAAGGTTGACCCATTCCTTTTTGCCTTCCTGTTCTTCCCCTCCATTGTAACCATTTTCCCTTGCCTATTCTATACAAGATAGTTTACCCCCATTCGGTCTCTCCCCATCTCCTCTCATTATATTCTTCTCTCATCTCTCAATTTCACCTTTTAAGTATCATCCCTTCCTATTCAATTGGTCATGTGCCCTCTATCTATGTATACCTGTACACATATATACACACATTCACATATGTATTCATATGCCCATATACCCTCCTATCTAGACACACACACACACACACATATACACATACATTTCTGTTCCTTTCAACTATTCTCATACTGAGAAAAGTTTCATCAGTTACAATTATCGTCTTTCTATGCAGGGATGTAAATAGTTCAACTTTGATGAGTTCTTTATGATTTATTTTCCCTGTTTACCTTCTCATGCATCTCTTGCTTCTTGTATCTGAATGTCAAATTTTCTATTCAACTCTGGTTTTTTCATTAAGAATGCTTGAAAGTCTTCTATTCCACTGAATGACCATATTTTCCCCTGAAACATGATACTCAGTTTTGCTGGGTAGGTGATTCCTGGTTTTAATCCCAACTCCTTTGCCCTCTGGAATATCATATTCCAAGCCCTTTGATCCCTCAATGTAGAAGCTGCCAGATCATGTGTTATCCTGATTGTGTTTCCACAATATTCAAATTGTTTCTTCCTGGCTGCTTGTAATATTTTCTCCTTGATCTGGGAACTCCGGACCTGGCTATAATATTCCTAGGAGTTTTCTTTTTGGGATCTTTTTCAGGAGGTGATCAGTGGATTCTTTCAACCTCTATTTTACCCTCTAGTTCTAAAACATCAGGGCTGTTTTCCTTGAGAGTTTCTTGAAGGATGATTTCTAGGTTCTTTTTTTGATCATGGCTTTCAGGGAGTACAATAATTTTAAAATTATCTCTTCTGGGTCTGTTTTCCAGGTCAGTGGTTTTCCCAATGAGATATTTCACATTGCCTTCTATTTTTTCATTTGTTTGGATCTTTTTAATAGTATCTTGATTTCTCATAAAGTTACTAGCTTCCATTTGCTCCAATCTAATTCTGAAGGAATGATTCTCTTCAGTGAGCTTTTGAGATTCTTTTTCCATCTGGCAAATTTGGCTTTTTAAGGCATTCTTCTCCTCATTGCCTTTCTGAGCCTCTTTTGCCATTTGAGTTAATCTATTTTTTAAGGTGTTATTTTCTTCAGTCAGGTTGTTGACTCTCATTTCATAATTTTCTTGCATTGTTCTCATTTCTCTTCCCAATTTTTCCTCCACTTCTCTTATTTGGTTTCCAAAATCCTTCTTAAGGTCCTCTATGTCCTGTAACCAGCTCATATTTTTCTTGGAAGCTTTTGGTGCAGGAGTTCTGACTTTGTTGTCTTCTTTCTGTTCCACTCTTTGATCCTTTTTGTCCGCAAAATAGGAGTGTAAAGTTGGATTGCTCTGCTTGCTTTGCTTCCCTCACTTGCTCATGTTACCACTCCATTACTTGACTTTGGGGCTTTTTGACACAGTAGGACTCTGCTACCAGACAGGGGAGCTTCGTCCCAATTGCTGGAGTTTTCTCAGCTGCCAAAGGTATTAGTTGGGTGCCCTCTCTGAAGCCTCCACAGGCTCTGGCAAGCTGGTCGAACACCCCAGGACCTCCACCCTAAACCTCAATCCAGATCCAAGCAGGTTAAAGCAAGAATGATTTCCCCTGAGACTAGTCACTTTGTCCCGTACAATCTGCAGGCCAGGAGCTGAAGCAGCCCTAGGGGCAAAGGCTGACCATACTCTCGAATTACTGCATCCCAAAGTCCACACTACACTGACCTCTCACTTTGTCCTTAGCATCTATGTGTTGATAATTCTGGAAACCACCACAGCTGCTGCTGATCTTAAGTCCCTCTAGCTGGCAGCTGGTTGTGGCCACCCTGAGGCTAAAACCTTGGGCTCACACAGGGCTGGGCTCGGCTCCTAGAGCACTGCACTGGCCACTTCCTGCGGGTCTGCCAAGCTGTCCTCAGCAGGAGGTTAGCTTCTCTGTGTCACTTTGTGGGTTTTGTAGCTCCAAAGTTTCTTCAGAGTCACCTTTTACATGAATTGGAGGAGGTGGAAGCCTGAATCCCACAGAAGTCCTGTTTCTACTCCGCCATCTTTTTTCCTAACTTTTCTATGACTACCCACTAAAGCTTGAAAACTCCATGTCATCCTTCATTCCTCACTTGATCTCACTCCACATATCTAATCTGTTGTCATATCTTACCTTTTCTGCCTTCACAACATCTCCCACATATGTCCCCTTTTCTCCATTTACACAGTGGCCAGGCTGATACCTAACACCTAGACTATTACAAGAGCCTCCTACTTGATCTACATGCTTCAGTCTGTCCTCCTCTCAGCTGCTAAAGGGATCTTCCTACAGCCCGGGTCTCACCATGTAACACCCCTGGTTCCTCCTACCTTTCAAGTTTTCTTAAGCCTCACTACCTTCCAAGAACTCTAGGATCTAGCCACAGGGGGCTTGCTGTTTCTCCCACAGCAGGCTCTATCTCCGGTGCTTTGGTTTTCTCTGGCCGTCCCCCACGCCTCTAATGCTTTCCTCTTATCCATTCCCTACCTTCCCTGGCCTCCTTCAAGGTTCAGTTCAAAGTTGAACTCACCCATAAAACAGAAACAGATAACAAAAAGGATTAAAAATCAGAATCCAGCAATATGTTGTTTGCAAGAAACACATACACACAGAGTTAAAATGGAAAGTCGCAGTAGAATTTGTTATGCTTCAGCTTCATTAAAATTTTAATTAATATGGTTGAACAAGTTGTAGTATATGAATATGATGGAATTACTACTATGCCATAAGAAACGATGAGCTCAGTGATTTCAGAAAAACATGGAAAGACTTGCAAGAAATAATGAAATGTGAAATGAGCAGAACCAAGAGAACACTATACAATAACAGCAAAATTGTTTTAAGATCAACCTTGAGTGAATAATTTTTACTATTATAGATACCCAAATTAAGTATAAAGGACACATGAAGAAAGATGCTATCTGCATCCAGAGAAAGAACTGACAAATAGAAGTACCTATGTAATAATTTTACATATATATACCCATTTATATCTAATGATAGCAATTTCTAGGGTAGAGGGAAGGGAAGAGGGGAAGAAAAAAGGCAAAAAAAGAAAATTATAAACTTAATTACATATTTAAAAGGAATAACAAGTTGTGCATAATAGTTTTGCAGTTTCAGATGCAATCATATTTTTTATTATACTAAATTATGGAAACTCTTGTTTTATTCCATAAATTAAAATTTTAAATTAAAAAAATTTTTTAAGCTGTGTGACCTTAGTCAAGTCACTTAACCCAAATTGCCTCCCCACCACCAGCAAAAAAAAAGGTTGAGTTCAAATTCCTCCCCTGCAAGAAGCCCTTTCCAGTCTCTCCAGGTCCCTTGTCTCTGAAATTACTTTCCAATTATAGTATTATGTCTTGTATGCATAGTTAGTTATATTTTGTCTTTTTTACTAAAATGTGAGCTCCTTGAGAGCAGAGGTGGCATTTATTTTATTTTATTTTTTGGGTGTCCTTACCACTTAGCACAGTACCTGGAACATTGTAGTTGACTAAATGAAGAAAATATGAGAAATGTGAGATACCATTCTGGGACACAGCTTACTCATCTCTAAAATGTGGGGGTTGGAATAAGTAACCTCTAAGGTTTCTTTTAGCTTTATGTCTATGATATGGGAACCAAATAGAAGACTGTTTTAGACCTAGGTAGCTGGGAAGGAAGGCCTCTATTTCCCTATTGGTAATTAGAGATTTTTTAATTAGGTGATTAAAGAATATTGGGAATTTTATATATTCTAAAATATATATAATAAAATATTTATAAAACGGGGATAGATTCAAGAGATGTCAAAGAGGTATAATCAATAGGACTGCTGAATGAATATGTGAAATAAGAGAGGGAGAAGGGTTAAAGTTACTCTTTAGTTTTTGATGGTGGGTAGCTAAGTATTTGGTGATAGCATTACTATAAATAGGAAAGATATAAAGAGTCAGTTGGGGCAGCTGGGTGGTGCCACAGTGCACGGAATGTTAGGCCTGAAATTAGGAAGACATTTTCCTGAGTTCAAATCTGACCACTGTCACTTACTAGCTGTGTGACCCTGGGCAAGTCACTTAACCCCATTTGCCTCAATTTTTTCCTCTATAAAATGAGTTCGAGAAGGAAATGGCAAAGCATTCCATTATCTTTGCCAAGAAAAGCCAAGCAGGGTCACAAAGAGTCAGAAATGACAAAACAACAAAAGTCAGTTTGGGAAGAAAGATCCTTTCAATTTTGAACTTGTACTAATAGGTACTTAAAGTACTACCAAGACATATATAGGGAGGTGTCCAGTGGGTAGTTAGTAATGTGGGTCTGGAACTTGAGAGAGTAGAGAGGGCTGGCAATATAAATGTGGTATTGGTGTTTATAGCCAAGGGAGCAGACGAGGGGAGAGTTGAAGGCAGGAGTAATGAATCTAAAATTTCATCTCCTGCTGATGGGGTACAGGTTCTGGGAACCACCTAGAACTTTGATTGTATCTTTCTAGAAGATGATGCATTTGCCTGAGTTCACAAGCCTTTCATTAAAGCTCAGCCCAAATCTCTGTTACTAGCCTTGCCTCTGTTATCCAGCTAGTCCCCACCCTTGATCCTCCCAAAATATCTACACACCCTTAAGCTAGACTAGCCCACCATTGTCTGTCATCTCCAGATAGCCTCCAGCTACTTCCCACCCTTAATTTCTCATTATTGGAGTCTGACCTCATTTGACTCCTCCTGAAGACCCTCCCCAACTCCTCCTCTAGACCACCCCTAGATTCCTCCCACAACCTTTCTGTTTGTAACACCCATGTTGCCTCCAAGAGAACTCCAAGAATGATCTAGCACAGACTCACTGTGTCAGATGATTCTGGCCTGCTTGTCCAGTACAAGCATCACAGATACTGAGGTTCCTTAAGAGTCTACCCAATATGGCAAATCTTTAATAAACTTTGATTTTGTTTGGCTGAGAAGGAGTCAAATTCATTTGGCAGGACCTGGTGTGTTGGTATTTTGGGGCCTTGAGCACCTCTAACCCTAGACCTGTACACTGCCACCATATATTTACAATGGACTGTCTCATATGTCTGGAATCTACACCCTTCTGATCTCTCCTTCTTTAAATTGATATCTTCTTTCTTTTAAAATAGATTTAAAAAAAAAATCAACATTTGCTTTTACATCTTTTGCATTTTGCATCTAGGTGTTGGAAAGGTAGGGTGACTGCTCTAGACCTGGAGGAAGAGTGACCTGAATTCAAATCTTGTCTCAGATGTTTACTAGCTTCTATATTATTAGTGATACTTGCAGCTGCTGTGGAGGTGAAAGACCACCACAAAGAAGGCTTGCTAGCACAGGTTCTTTGATGTGCTTTCCTAAAGGAAAGACAATTTCAAAGAAGTCAACAATCTTACTTTAATTAAACAGCCAGACAGATAACTAGAAAGAAGTGATCCAAGAAAGAATATAATAGACAGGGCTCCACCTGTGTAAACAAAGTAATAGAAACATAATCATCAGAGCAGGGAGCACCAACATCTGGGTTCACAAAGGGGTGGGGTGGGGTGCAGGCTCCTTAACGAGGATTACCCAGAGTCTCAGAGTCTCATCTGGCCAAATCACAAAGACACATTCTTCCCATGAGTGAGCCCTAAAGTAAAATACCAACCTCCCAGTATATATAGTTTTCAACTAATAGACTCAGCCAGAAAGCATCACAACTCTCCTGACTCAGTGCCTAATTGGTTCAGTGCCAAAAGGTGTGAAAGCCTTCCTGCAAGCAAGCCTCCCCTAAGCAAGCTCCTCTCCAAGGCAATATATGGGCTCTGTGTGACTCAGGATGTGTCTCATCTGTGAACTGTCTAAGTTCAAAGCAGTAAGACATTTGTGATTGAAATACCTGTGTACTTTTAGATCTGGGAACACAGCTCCTGTTCCAAGGCAAAGGGGACACATGTGGTCACAAAGGCCTATTAATGGACAGGGAAGAGCTTCCTATTCCATTGACCCTACAGCTTCATGGGTTTGGGCAAGTCACCCAACCTTTGTCAGCCTCAGTTTCCTCATCTATCAAATGGGGATAACAATAGCACCTACCTCACAGGATTGATCAAGTGAAATGGTATTTGTACAGATGTACATAGTACACATATGTACTATGAAATTGCATAGTATAGTTTACAAATTTTAACATGTACTATTGAAGAGGATACCCACTAAGAGGGTTGCTCTGGAGACCCCAAAATACCAACACGCCGGGTCCTGCCAAATGAATTCAACTCAAGTCTTCTCAACCAAAGAAAAGTAAAATTTATTGAAAGTTCACTTGCTTTAGACACAGAGTAAGCCTGTGCTAGATCATTCTATAGTGCTCTCACAGCGTTCTCACTATCCTGTGGCATTCTATGGCTCTCTCACCCTTCTATGGTGCTCTTCCCCCGACATGGTATGAGATGGAATCTTATATACAGAAGGTTGTGGGAGGAATCTAAGGGTTGTCTAGAGAAGGAGTTTGGGGAGGGTCTTCAGGAGAGGTCAATGAGTGATGAAGGGTGGGAAGTGGTTGGAGACCACAAACAATGGTGGACTAAGCCAGTTCAAGGGTGGATCATATTTTGATAGGTGGGAAGTCTAGTAACAGACTTGCCTCAATCAAATGGGATGATTTAATCAAGAGTCCAAGGGAGGTTCCCAGAGCCTGTACCTCAAGGACTCAAGCAGAGCTCCAAGGGGCTCCCAGAGCCCATACCTCATCACTATTAGCTATTATTTTACATTCTTCTTTTCAGGTGTCACCTTCTACCTGAAGCTTTTTCAGATCCCTTCAGCTCATGAAGCTTTCTGGCTCTGGAAATTATCTTGTATTTGTTTATCTGTGTTTCTGATGCTTCAGCCCCTTCCCTCCCTAAAATTTAAGTTCCTTAAAGGCAGGGGCTCTACTGCATTTTTGACTTTATAGTCACAACACCAAGCCCAGAACATCTGACAAACTTTTGCTGAATTGAATTGGCTAAGCAGTCAATTTAAGGTCTTCTCTTGGAAGAATAGCTGTCAAAGGTGGAGAAGAGCTTGTAAAAACTGATAGCTTTTGGTATATTGGGATGCTAAGAGAGAAAAGATTATCTATGAAGGATCCTGGTTTGGATACATTTAGATACCTTTCCTTTCAATAGCAGCTGTCCCCAAGCCCTGCCCATTGATAGGAGTACCATCTTTCTCTATCCCCAATACAGACTCCAACTCTCAAGAAAATGGAACTGAGGGGCGGCTAAGTGGTGCAGTGAGTAAGAGCGCTGGCCCTGGAGGACCCGGGATCATGGTTCAGACCTCAGATACTTAACACACACACAAAATACTGGCCATGTAACCTTGGGCAAGTTACTTAACCCCAATTGCTTAAAAAAAAAAAAAAAGAAAATGGAACTGATAGTGCTGGCCCTGGGTTGCAATCTGAAGAGGTTACAATCTAATTAATGAAGGGGTTAGATAATCTTTAAATTTCTGAACCAATGAGGCAAAACTCTGAAACAGAGAACAATTAAGTGCTGAGTTGTTCGGTTCTGACTGGGAGTACAACAGGAATTCACAGGATGTCACAAGATCCCTATGAATTATAAGAGATCAAGGATAGGAGATTCATGAATATTAGGTGCTCCATTATATATTTGATTGATTTTGATTGATTGACTCAGTGCATGAATGAATGAATGAATGAATGAATGAATGAGGTGGACCAGAGCTAGGTCTTGAAGGAGGTGTTGAGGGAGAAAGGGGAAAAAAGGGGACTAGGTTCTTTGTGACATCACAGGCAGAGAATCCCTTCCCCCAGGTTTAAGGATCATAAGACTATATTGGGAAATCAAACTCTAGGTTCCTTCTAGACCTAAGGGTCTATGTCAATTAAGTTCCTTAAAGCATAGGATTGTGCCTGTGGTGCTCCTTAAAAACAATCTTTTCAAAAATCCTGAATATCAAGATTCAGCATTTCCAATATGAGTCAATTAGAGCACACAGCAGCAGGATTCTACCAGGCTACTGGAGCAAAAAAGTGAATTTTGTTTTTTAACTGATATACTTTGTGCTGTCAGAAAGTATAGAAAGTGTTGACTGCTCAGACATTGATTTTGTGGCAGTCCTAAGAAATTCAATGTCAACTATTTTGCCCAAACATTATGTCATAAAAGTGGAAATAGAGATCTTAAAAGGTCATTGTTGTGGGAATTTTCGCAGTCTGGAGTGTTCCTGGAGTGTTCTGGGGAGAATCTTACCCACCAGCTATCCTGCTGTCTTGGGGGTCAAAAAACTCGAACAGTGAAACTGAAAAGATTTATTCCCCTGTTAAGGAAGCTAGTAGCATCTCTAGCTTCTTAGGGTACAGGTTGGGTTTATATAGCTTTCAAGGCTTTCTTCTAGCATACAATCCATCTCTGCACTCTGTGGCAGAAACTAGGGAGTCAAGTGTCTAAGTCTCAGAATCAGAGGAATTGACAAAAATCAGGTGGGATCTACTGTGGGAAAATGAATTTCTCTGTAGTTGGATGGAAGCTTTTGCCTTCAAGATAGAGTCTGTGTGACTCAACCCATAGTTTTTACAAGTATGAAATGGAATAAAATAAAGCCTGAGACTTTCTGTTGACAATCCCATAAACTCTTTGTTTGGTCTCAGAGGTTTCCTTATCTGAGGAGGTGTTTCCTGTACTTAAGCATATCCTCCTCCAAGTCATCATCCCACCTAGATTCTAACATCACTATTTTTCAGTAAACGTCATGAAGGTCTTAGGTCACTCTCCAGTGCTGAAAGAAACTAACAGGCAAAGAGTAGAAAAAGGGAGGCATTGGGGATGAAAGTTGTAGAGCACCAGATGATGTCTCAACACGTACTTTAGGCTTGTTCCATGCCATAAATTATCTCTCAAAATATTAAAGTGAGGTGGCCAGGAAATGACTACAAGTTCAATCAAATTAACTATGTCACAAACTGTTCTTGATGTCAACCACTAATCCAGTTTAAAGACGTTTAAAAATATCTGCTTGTACCAGTCACAATCCCAAAGGAAACCATATGGGAAAAGGTCCAGATATTCTTTGAATTGAATACGGTGAATTCAGATAAATGGGAAAGTCAGAAAGGGGGCTATGTAGTCTAACCCATACATGAAAGGAATCGCTACTATAACATACCCAACAAGTGGGTCATCCAGTTTCTATTTTAAAGATCTCTAAGGAGTCAGTCAATATTTTTTTATTAAGTATCTATTATTCACCAGGACTGTGCCAAGCCTTGGGAATACACTAAGAGACAAAAGGCAATCCCTGACCTCAAGGAGCTCAAAGTCTAATGGGTGAAATGACAAGCAAACAAATGTGTACAAACAAGGAAATAATTAATAGAGCACTAGAATTAAGAGAACTTGAGAAAGGATTCCTGTAGAAGGTAGGATTTTAGCTGGAACTAGAAGGAAGGTAGAGAAGCCAGGAGGTGAACATGAGGAGAGAGAGCATTAAAGGAATGAGGGACAACCAGAGAAAATGCCCAGAGATGGAGATAGAGTGTCTTGATTGCAGAATAGCAAGGAAGCCATTGTCACTGGATGAAAGAATACAGTAAGGTGTAAGAAGACTGACTAGGTTGGGGTTTGGAGAAACATGCTGAATAAGTTATGAAGGGCTTTGAACACCAAAAAAAGGATTTTGTATTTGTTCCTGAAGGTGATAGGGAACCATTGGAGTTTATTGAGTGGGGGAGAAAGGGTTGACCCGTTTCAATCTGCTTTTTAGGAAAATCTCTTTAGCAGTTGAACAGAAGGACTGCAGCAGGGAGAAACGCATGACAGGCAGATCCAACGACAGGATATTTCCATAGTCCAAGCCTGAGGTAATGAGAGCTTACACCAGGTGGTGACAGTATTTGAGGAGAGAGGAGGAGAAGAGGTGAAACACAGCTCTAAAAGCATCCTACCAATTCCTTCTTAATACAGTTCTAATCATCAGGAAATTTTTCCTTACATCAACTCCAAATTTGCTTATTTGTAATTCCCACATTGCTCCTGGTTCTGTCCTCTGAGGCCAAACAGGGAAAAAAAAAAGACTTTAAACTTTTATGCATGGCAGGGCTTCAAATACTTGAAAAAGCTATCTTGTTTCCCTTCCCTCTCTCCCCCCAGCCTTCTCTGATTCCTTCACCTGATCTTGCTATGACACAAACTCAAGGCCCTTCACTATCCCTGGTTGCTCTCCTTTTTAGTGTCTCCAGCTTAACAATGCACTTCTTAAACAGTGATCCCCAAAACAGAACACAGTATTTCAGATGAGGTCTGATGAGGGCAAAGTACAGGAGGACTGTTGCTTCTTTTTTCCCTGGAAGCTGTGCCATCTTTCAGGAAGCTGAAGAGCACATCGGATTTTTTGGCTGCCATATCAAATTGCTGATTCACTGTGAGTTTGCAGTCCGTAAAATTTCCAGGTCTTTTTGCAGACAAATTGCTGTTTAAATATTCCTTCTTCATCTTGTACTTGTGAAGGTGATTTTTTATACCCAAGTTTAATACTATTTACATTTATGCCTACTGAATTTAATCTCTAGCCTGTCAGGATATTTTTGAAGTCTGTTATCAAGTATGTTAGCTATCTCTCTAATATTTATGTCATTTGAAAATTTGATAAATGTGCTACATCTGTTTATCTAAGTCATTGATTAAAATGTTAAATAGTAGAGGGCCAAGCACAGGATCCTGGGAGTATTCTACTGGAGACACTCCTATGAGCCACTCCTCCACCCAACCTTAGCTGCAATGAAAATGTTCATACCCTTGATTTTGCCATTTCTCTAAAATGTACCACCTCTACGTTCAAGAATTTTGAAATCACCTTATCTGACCATAATCTTTTGACTTTTCACTTTTCTCACAGCCCTCCCTTACAGAACCCTACTCTTCAACCATACTAGGACCTCCAATCCCTTGACCCCTCAATTCTCTCCCAGGCCATCTCCCCTGCACTAGCTATTTTCTTCATCTTGATTCCTTGGTGAACCAATTCACCTCTATGCTGTCCTTCTCTCTTGAATTCCCCCTTTTATTATATTGCCAATTACATCCAGCCAAGCTTCAATCTTGGATCATTCCCATCCATTCATCACCTTCATTCCTACACACATTCTGCTGAACAGAGGTGGAGAAAAATCACACAGCTGAATGGTTGTGTAGATTGACTAGGTCCACTGCAAATTTATATCACAGAATCTCAATTGAGCCCTCACTATAGCTGGGAAATACTACTATATCTCCTGTACCAACTCATTAACCCTCTCAGTAACTCTTCCAAATCTTTTCTTCCCTCTCGACTCCTTAAATCTTCATTCTTCCTGGCCTTTCATCATTCACCTATCTCATATGATGAAGTGGCTTTACTCCTTACCAAAGCTAAGCTGGACTCCACTTTTTCAAGTGATCACATTCCACCGCATCTCCTCTAACAGATTGTCCTCTCTGTTATCCCCATTCTTTCACTCATTTTCAATCTCTTCCTCTCTATTGGTTCATGTCTACAAACATGCCCAAATCTCCTCTATCCTGAAAGACAAACGAACAAAACCTCACTTGATCTTTCCATCCTAACCACCATCTTTTATCTCTTCTGCCCTTTGCAATTAAACTTCTAGAAAAAGCTATCTGTGAAAGGTGCTTCTACTTTCTCTCCTCTTTCCCTCTTCTTAACTCCTTACAGTCTGACTTCCACCCTCACCATTCCACCAAAACTGCTCTCCCCAAAGTCACTAATGATCTCTTGGTTGCCACATCCAATGGTCTTTTCTCAATCCTCTTTCTCCTTGACCTCTTTGCAGCATTTGACACTAATGATCACTCTCTCCTTTCTCTCTAGGTTTTTAGTACCTTACTTCTTGTTCTTCTCCTACCTATCTAAAACACACCTTCCCTGTCTCCTTTGTTATATCCTTATCCAGATCAAACCTTGTAACCACAGATGTTCATTCAGAGTTAGGCCCTCTTCTCTTCTCCCTCTATGCCACTTCCCTGGGTGTTCTCATCAGCTCTGATGGATTTAATTACTATCACTATGCCAATGATTCTCATATCTACCTATCTTGCCCCAATCTCTCTGGTGATCTCCAATCTCACATCACCTACCTTTCAGACAACTCAAATCAGATGTTCAGTAGATTTCTTAAACTCATTATGTCCCAAATAGAATTCATTATCTTTCCTCTGAAATCCTGCCCCACTTCCTATCTTCCCTATTAATGTAAAGCGCAACACTGTCCTCCCAGTCCTTCAGGCTTCCAACCTAGGAGTTATCTTGGATTCTCTACTCTCTTTCAGTCCTATGTCCAAACTGTTGCCAGTTTCTGCTGATTTCATCTTGGCAGGCATTTCTCAAATATGTCCCCTTCTCTCCTTTGACAATGCCACCACTCTGGTGCAGGCCCTTATCCTCTCACAATTGGACTATTGCAATAACCTGCTGGCGATCTGCCTGCCTCTCCTCACTCCAATCTATCCTTCCTTCAGCCACTAAAGTGATTTTCCTAAAGCCTAGGTCTGATCAAGACACACCTTTATTTACTAAGGCATTTAAAGCCCTTCATAATGAAGGAAAGAACATATAAAAGAACTCTCATAATGTGCTTCACATGTAAGCAAAACATATGCAAAAGCAAAAAAACTCAAAATTTATCCTCAAGAAATTATTTTCTAATAGGGAGAGACAAACACTTTTTCTTCAGAGTTGTTTTCCTGAGCTTTTCATCATTATCTCCAGAAATTCATCTTTGGGTGAGATTAGCTGCAAAACTCACACTCTTCAGTATCCTTTCCACCTTGGGCCCTGCACTTCCTCTGACTGGAGAGGGTGAAGGATGGACATTGGAGACCATCTTCCAGATCCTCAATTTATCTATCTCATAATTCCCCACCTGGCTGCAAGACTGCATGCCCTGGTGCCACTGGGGACCTGAAGAGGTTACCCACTAAGAGGGTTAGGGCTACTCTGGAGACCCCAAAACAACACTCTGTGTCCTGCCAAATGAATTCAAGTCTTCCCAGTCAAAGAAAAGTAAAACTTATTAAAAGTTCGCTTGCTTTAGATACAGAGTAAGTCTGTGCTAGGTCATTCATTCTATGGTGCTCTCACTATTCTGTGGGGCTCTCACAAACATGAAGACTGGATGGGGTCTTATATACAGAAGGTTGTGGGAGGAATCTAGGGGTGCTCTAGGGGAGAAGTTTGGGCAGGGTCTTCAGGAGGAGTTAATGAGGTCAATAGTGATTAAGTAGCTGGAGGCAATGGTGGGCTAGGCCAGTTCAAGGGTGTATTGGTATTTTGATTGGCTGGGTGGGAAGTAGATGAACAATGGAGGGCTAGGGTAGTAACTAGGCTAGAGTTAGTAGTTAGCAGTTAGTAACTAGGCTATAGGTCTGGACCCAGCCACAATGTAAGGCTTATTGCCTGGGAGAGCTAGAGGGGGCTCCCAGAGCCCATATCTCACCATTCCCTCTCCTTTCCCCTCCTCAGTTTTAGCATTCTTAAATTAAATTGTGAGCTCTTTGAGGCCAGAAATTGCCTTTTGCCTCTCTGTACCCCCAGAACGTAGCACAGTGCCTGGCACATTATAGATGGATTTATTGACTGACTGACTGACATAGTGGAATGGTGTTGATTTGGAGAGTCCTGGGGATAGTGCTTAGAGGGAGTTGCTTTATCTCATCTTCCAAACTGTTCCTGGATAGCCTGGACTAAATCTATCTACATTTTTTATCTTATCTAAACTTTGTATGTTTCCCTCAGGACCTAGCATAGCAGCTGCACATAGCAAAAGCTTGATATTTGCTGAATTGAGAAGGGAAGAGAATAAGTATTTAAATTGTACCTACTGAGTACAGGACACTATTCCTAAATCTTTTATTTTTTTTTAAATACCATCTCATTTGATCATCTGAAGTAAATGCTTAGAGGTGCCACTCACTGATCTGTCATAGATAACAGGGCTCTAGACTTGGAGTCCGGAAGACCTGAGTTCAAATCCTGCTCAGATACTTCCTGTGTGACCCTGGGCAAGTCACTTAATCTGTGTTTTGGTTCCTCTTCTGTAAAGGGGGGAACAATAATAACACCAACCTCCCGGGATTTTTTGATGACAAAATGTGGTAATATTCTTAAAGCAGCAAATTGTTCTGCAAACCTTAAAGTACTATACACAAATACAAGCTATTATGTAAATTTCACCCTAGAATTATTTTTCCATCTTTAATAGGGATAAACACACCCAGACTTCTCTCTTATACAGGGTAGGCCCAAAGTCTTAGTTCAGTTTTAAGGCCCTAAAACTTTTGGGACATTCTGCATAGCTGCTATAAAAACCCAGTACTGCTTTAGCAAAGGTTAGAAGAAAGCAACTGAAACTATTTTTATATTGTATTATATTGTAAAAATAAAATATTCTAATGATGTACATATATACATATATTTAAGAAAATAGATTATTTCTTGTCCACTACATCCAGAAATTGACATTTTTCTTTTATAAAGAAATTAAATATTAAAAAAATTTTGGAATAATTGAATAGGTTGCTATCCTTTGGGGGTCTTTGGAGTTTTCAATATTTATTTCAGTCTTTCAAGTACTGGGATTTAGTCCCTTTCAATACTCTCTCCAATTATGCAGATAGCAGTTTCTGTCCCTAATTCTGTTGCTGTTCAGTCATTTCAGTCATGTCCAATTCTTCAAAGATATTGGAGTGGTTTGCCTTTTCCTTCTCCAGCTCATTTTATAGATGAGGAAACTGAGGCAAACAGGGTTAAGTGACTTGCACAGGGTCACACAGCTAGTAAGTGTCCGAGGTCAGACTGAACTCAGGAAGATGAGTCTTCCTGACTCCAGGCCTGACACTCTATCCACTGAGCCATGTATCTGCCCTCCTCTCCTTAGTAGGTGGTCTTTATTAGTTGTTGTGGATGAAAAAAATTGTCAACTGGTGGCCAACCTATTGATGATGAGTCACTACGAATTTAGCTAGTTTGGTCCTAGGATGACAGACTGGGTCTGTACTCTAAGCTTTTACTCTGGCTTGGTAGACCTGCCAGACCTTGCTCTCTGCTGACACAGTCTTTTGGGAACCCAAGGTCACATCAGATCCAGTATAAGCCATGGAAGGAGATTTCTAGTGCTTCATAAATTAAAAAAAAATGACATCCCAAAAAATAAACCATTGCATTTTCTGTTAGTGATTCATTTTTAAAAGGTTATTTGGGAAAAGAAAATTATAGATAACAATTTGTGAGTTTTTCAAAGATATATACCACATCCTTTCTAATTTAAGATTCCCATAATTCTTAGTTCTGCACCACACCCCCTCTAGGCACTCAGCAAATGTGAACTGATGATGTGTGTCCTGAATACAAGTCCATGTGTATAGAAGTGCTTAATAAAGGTTTATAATTCTGATCATGAAAGCTGTTTCTTTCAAACGTGAAATTTGATCATGGACAATTCCTTACCTCCCTCAAAGGCCTGTTGTGAGAATTAATTAGTTAATATTGGCCAAGACAGAATCACTTTCAAGATGAAAAGCCCCATGTAAGTGCCAATCATTAGGGTTTTCTTTTTTAACCTTCCATACTACAGTACATTCTGACAGTCTACTTTGTCTCTGTAGTAATGTAGAGAGGCCCACCTCCCTAGACCATCCTAAAACCTTATAACTAAGTAAAAGGTAGATTTAGGAATTAATTTTTTGTTCTTTCCCCACCCAGTAGACTTCCAAATTCAACAAATAGTAATAAGTACTGTTTATTAAAAGTTCATTAAAAACCCAGAGAAATCCCTGCTCCTCTAATATATATGATTTTATTATCATAGTGAAAAGAACCTCCATTAAAAATGAAAATTTGAAAAAATAAAAAATTTCTCCCTTATCTGTAAAATGAAGGGGTTGATGACCTCTACCTGATGTCCATTCTAGCTCTAAATCTGTGATTCCATGATATCTTGTGGAGCCAACATGTTTAAGTAGTACACTGCTGGACTCAGAGTCCAGGAGATCTGGTTTTGAATCCTACCTTCCCTAAGTACCAACCTTGTGACCATGAACAAATCATTTAACCCCTCTCAGTTTTCCTCATCTGTAAAATGGGGACAATAATAATGGCACCTACCTCACAAGAGGTTCAAAGGAGATGTATGACATATGTAGAGCTGACTCCTATCAAAGTCAGATATTGGGATTATTATATTGAAGGTGTTATCTTTATTGTATTTGAAAGAGAATTTTGCATACGGACTAGTAACAACTGGGGGAGCTTGGGCACCCCTTCTGCATACGGATCAGTAACAACTGGGGGAGCTTGGGCACCCCAGGGTGGTTGGGTTATTCTTAGAAATGCCTGCAGTCCAAAGCCTGGCAGGTGTAAAGGCAAAGCGAATTTAAAATTAGAAGTGGCAGCCCTCCTCAGAAGGGAATTCAAAAGGAGAATTTGGGGGAGATGGGATGATATAGGATGTGGAAGAGATTTAATGAGGACTACTTCAAAGGCTCGGAGATAGAATGCCTCCCAGCTCCTGAAGTACAGGGTTTGGGGTGAGGGCCCGGGTTGGGACACGCGGGGTAGGAAATGAAGGGGGGGGTCCCGAATCTAGCCTCCCCGGCTATTTTTCTTTTCTAAAGTGCAGGGTTCCATTCATTTGGGCTGGCAAGGTTAGCAAAGGGAAGAGGAAAGGAGCAGGGCAGGATGGAAGGAAGATCAAGGCGAAAAGGACACTGAGGGGCACGAGGGGGGCGAGGCTGGGGGGGGGGGGAGAGGGGGTGGGGGCGGGGAGGGGGAGCGCGGGGCGCCGGCGCGCGGGGGAGGGGGGGGGGGCGGGGAGGGGGAGCGGGGCGGACGCAGAGGCGGGG
>NW_027187342.1:1698278-1703504 GCF_028583685.1 Petaurus breviceps papuanus | reverse complement strand
CCCCGAGGCCTCCCCCGCCTCCTGCCCTCCCCTCGGCGGCGCCATTTTGCAGGCGGCAGCAGCAGCGGCAGCGGCGGCAGCAGCAGCAGCGGCGTCTGGAGGCGGCGGCGGAGGTGGAGCGGGAGCGGGAGCAGGTTGAGGACGACACGCGGCTCCGGCTCCGGCTCCGGCTCCGGGCGAGGCAGTGGCACGGCCGCCCGCAGCCCGGCCCAGGTGAGAGCGAGCGCCCCGACCCCGGGCGGGGCGGGACCGGACCGGGAGCCGGGCCACCCCGCCTCCGACCCGGGACCCCTCCCCCCTACTTCCCCGCGGGGCCTGCCCCAGCCTCGAGCCGCCGGGACCCCGGGTCCTCCTTGGCCCGCCCCCCTCCCTCTCTTAGCATCCCGGCTCGGCATTTAGTAAGCGCCTACTATGTGCCGGCGCTGTTAGGCGCAGAGGGTACAAAGGCAGGAGTGAAACAATGCCTGCCCGCAAGGAGCTTAGCCCCCGCCCCGCGCTTCCTCCTCGGGAGCGGGACCTCTGGAGCCTTCATCTTCCGGGGGTGTAGATCTCCCAGTCCGCATCCTCCGGCTCTTCCCCCTCCATCCTTCATCCGCATCCTTGACCGCCGGCCTCTGGGGGCAGGCAGGCAGGCAAGCAGGTCCGCTTTGGGCGCGGAGGACCCCCTGCGGTCTTCAAGTGTATCCCGAAGCCCTCCTGCCCTCAGGTGCACCGCCCCCCCCCAGCCCTGCTATGCGTGCCCTCGGGGCTTCGCCCCTCCTCGTCCCTGGCTCTGGGTCAGATGCACTTGGGACTCCTAGGGGCTCCCCCCCCGCCCCCTTCCTGTCCACCAGGCTATCCCAGGGCCCCTGACTCCCAGTGCATCCCAAGGCCCCTACTCTCGGCTGATGCCCTTATCCGCATCCCAGGCTCGGGGGTCAGGTGCACCCCCCCCCCCCCCCGGAAAACCTCAGCAGCTGCTAAAGCTAGCAAAAGCGGCATGGCTCTCCAGACGTGTCTCCGGGGGCTCGGGCCCCGAACCCCCTCCCCCCTGCTCCTTCTGGTGTCTCGGTGGCTTGTCAGGCTGCCCAGCCCCGGCTTCCGTCTCCTGCCCTCCCGCGCCGGCCTCTCCGTGTTGCTGCAGTATGCCGTCACCCCCTCCGTCCCCGTGCCCGCTCATCCCCTTTGACTCCCCAGTAGGGGCGAGGGGCAGGATTAGGAGACGATGCCGCATTCCCTAGCTGCCACCAGCGAGCTGTCACCCCTAGCCTGGCCTCTGTCGCGTGTCCTGGTCCCCCAGCCCGGCCGTGCCGGCCCCGGACCCCGCTCCCCATTGGCCTTTCCCCTCCGGCTTCAGCCCCGGGTTCCATCGCTAGTTTCTCAGCCAGCCCTTCTGAGCTTTCCCGTGGAAGTGCTTAACCCTGTTTCCTTTTCCATTTCTCCTTCCCCTGCCTCTATCGGTTATCCACACCATCCCCATCTTCCCCTCTGTCACATCTCATTCCTCCTACGAGGACTGCTCTCTTCATGCTTCCCCATCTTTGCCGTCTGATTTTTAAAAGCCACTCACTCATGGTGACGTCTGGCAACTTGCTCATTCATACCTCTTACCACCCAATTTCTAGCATTTTTTTTTTAAGGTTCTTTACCCTTTGCCTGGTGTGCTGTCTACTTCCACAGTCCTTGGGCTTGTCTGATAACGGGAAAACCTCAGCAGCTGCTAAAGCTAGCAAAAGCGGCATGGCTCTCCAGATGTGTCTGTGGAAGGGAAAATTAGGTCCCTTCTTTAATCTCATCGGGTCTCTGCTGGTTCTACTGCCCTTTCCCCATTTGCAAATTTCTCAAAGATTCTTATTCACTCACAGTTTTTCCTTCTCAAAGGCATAGTCCAGTTTAACCTCAAAGAGGGGTACTCTGAGCTTGTGTAGGTGATATCTGCTTGTCACAGCATTTTATGGGTCAAAGCACTCAAGACAATGGAAAAGGAGGGCAGTTTGTGTTTTTATTTTTCAGGTCCAGAAGACTAGACCTTCATGTAATTTTGAATGAGAATGTAAGTTTTGTAGGAAATTGATGTAAAGGAAAGAACCTTGTACTTCCTTGTTTGGAGACTTGGACTTAAGGATTCTTACTCACCTTTGGCAAATCACTTTACCTCCCTAGGCTCCTGAGGCTCATTTTGTGGATTGAAATCCAGATCTCAAAAATCCCTTCCTGCTGTAAAGTGTGCTTCTGTGGAGGCCACTGTGTAGTGTAGTGGAAAGAGATGTTAGAAGACTTGGGGGTCAGATTGTGGTTTGAGCCTGCCCAAGTCAGAATGAGCCTTAGGGGTTGTTGGGAAGATCGAATAAAATAAATATATGGTAAAGTATCTTGTTGAATCTATGAAATGTCTTTTTCATTAATCCATAGGTGACAAAAACTGTTTCCTCTTATTTCTTAGCCTCACTGCTCTATAATTTTTTAGGATACTTCTTATTAATTGGGTATAGTACACATGACTAATGGGAAATTCTAGATTGTGTGGTGAAGTATAAAATAGGAGTTAAATTTATATGGAGGAAAATTACCTATAAGAATTTTTTTTGAGCCATGTGTATGTATTTCCAGTAGATCTTGAGAGCCTGGTGCATTTGCAATAGAGACTTTGTTCTATTCGTTCTCACAGTATTGTGATGGAGAAATATATATATATATCATTATTGTTTTACAGTTTTACAATTCAGTTTAACAAATATATTAAGCACATTATAATAGTCCATGCCCTAAAGGAACTTGAGAAATTTTCCTAAGCTCACTCAGCTAGTTAGTTCCAGAGATAAACGCTTTGACCCAAGTCTTTCCACTGGTCCAAAGTATTATGATTTTTTGTTAACTTACCTTACCAGATCCTTGGTACTTTTTTAGATGCCATGAGCAGGCACAAAGCACTTGTACAAAGTCTTGGCAAAGCTATTTGTTTAGAAAAAAAGCATGTAAAGAAAGTTTTGTCTTCCTGACAGGTGGTCTTCTAACTTGGTGTTTGAACTCTTCCAATTTTGGAGCAACTCTTTATATGGCCCATTTCAGTTTTGGGCAGCTTAACTCTTAGTTCTTTAGGTTAAGCTGAAATCTACCTCCCTATAATTTCCATCCATTGCAGCAAATTATTCTCTTTGGAACTGCACAGAATAACCCTTTGAATATTTGAGAATAGTAGACATGTGTCTACTATTCTCTAAGTGTTCTCTGGACGAAAAATGTTTTTAGTTTCTTCAGTATTTTTCATATACCATGATTTCCAAACACATCTTAAAAAGTGACACCTAGAATGAATATGGTATTTAAGGTGTGGTTTGACCAGTTGAGGCTCCTTTGTTGTGGACAGTGAACTTCTCTTAAAATAGCTTAAGATCTTATTAACTTGACAACTGACTATTGGAGTCAGTGTTCCAAACAGTTTTCTTGGCCAAAACGGGACCAATTTCTTCCAATATCTTGCAATTGCTAATCAAGTTTCTCTGCCTGGCACATGTGGGGATTTTTAAAATAGCTATAGTAGAGACCTTGTGCTTTCTTTCAAATAGCTTCTAAGCAGGTTAAGTGCTTTCTTACTCTGCCTGACTCATTTAAGCTGAATTTAGTTATGTTAGAATTGTTTCAAGAAATTCTTATGAAAGTTAAAAGTAGTAAGGGATTTTGCTTTGTTGTACTAACTCAGTACTATCAACTCTGTCTTGGGAGCAAGGTATGAATCCAGTTTATTGGAAAGCTGAAATCCTAAATGGCAACTGGATTCTCTTATCAATTTCTTGAAAGATGAGTCTAGGAAACTTGTCTGTCTATACAGATGGTTTAATGAAGGATCTTTCTATTGAGTTGAAAGCCAACAATGCTGCAGTAATACCTTAAGTTTGTATGGTACCTTTCAAAATTCTTTCATATAATTTCTCATTTTAGCCTCACAGGTTTTATTACAAAATGGTATTTTAGAATGCCAACATGGTTTGATAGACAAAGGGTTGGATTTAGAGTCAGGAGGACTTGATTAAGTCTTTCTTCTTACTAGTTTAGACAAGTCATTTAACCTTTAGGTACCTCAGTGAAGTCTGTTTATCTGTGAGTAGCCTCACTGGGAGTTCCCCATCCCCTCAAAATCACAAGTGTGGATCCTATCCCACTTCCTGTTCCTCTACATATTCATATTCAATAGTTCTAAATCTTCTGAAGTCTGTTACCAAATTCCTTTTTCTTCCCTCAAACCCCCAATGGGGAAAAGTTTTCATACATATGGTTTCATATGTTTCATTCAAGTTCATTTTCGTTCTTTTTTTCTTGTTTCTCTAGTGCTCTCAGTTCTAGAAGTCAGGTCTTTGGTATTATACATTCTCATTCTATTACAATATAACCTATTTATATTTTCAGTTATAATTTACATTATCCCTATTAATTTAATTTTTTATTGTTTATTTTTAACTCCCTCTTTGCTTTTCCCCTTTAACATTTTTCCCCCAGTCATTTCCACATGTCTCAGGTTCTGTGTGGTTCTTCCTTCTTGTATGTCTGTGTACTGTAACACCAAGGAAAGGCAACTTCCCAAGGTTCAAAATACCAACATAGGTGCTCTCCATTTTATTCAGTGACCAACCAAGAACAGAGAAGATCAAAACATGACATCATTCAAAATACAGCATTTACTAAGGGTGATTAAATAATCTCCAAGTACTACCCCACCCCAGGACCTTCCAATCATTCAATCAATTACAAAGTCCCAGTTCTAAATACTACTCCACCCCTAGGCTATACCTTCATTTAGTCCACCACAAAACCCCTCTTCTCAAATGGAGATTAGTTTCCAAACATAAGTAAACTACATTCATTTGTTCAACCATAGAACACAAAAAGGTCAAAAGTTCCCCACCCCTGGATCACAATTGAATCCACCCCAGAGTTACATCAAGTTTAAACACAGCACTTAATACCCAAATGGAGATCTTTGCTTCATCTTGACACGAGGCAAGTTCTCAGCAATCTTAGTTCCTGGGGAGACAAGGCTTAGCAAGGCCACGAGATACATTGCCAGTCCCTTCATTAATTCATCCTCTGTCTGTAGAACAGTCCTAGAACCCCTGAAAACATTAGCAAAACCCTCTCCCAGGATTTCTTTAAACATACAACAAGAAAATCCTTCTTCAGGGCTTCTGAACCAACAGAAAGGTTCCCAGACCCCTGCAACAACAGCACTGTCCTTCACCAGTGGACAGTATT
>NW_027187342.1:1586725-1698268 GCF_028583685.1 Petaurus breviceps papuanus | reverse complement strand
CCCTGCAACAACAGCACTGTCCTTCACCAGTGGACAGTATTCACTCTCTGTCTGCAGGACAGTCTCAGGGCTTCTTAACCAAAAGCCAGGTTCCAGGACTTCTTCAACAACAGGACTGTCTTTCGCCAGTGGACAAATCTGGCAAAACAACATCAAAACAGACAGACAAAGTACCAGCAAAACAGCCATGTCTCCTCAGTCCTTAGCAGCTCTGGGGGCAGGTCTCAAAAGCCCAGGGCAATTCAAAGTGGCCCTCAGCAATCCTCTCGGTCTCTCTCTCTGCCTCCACGAGGGTGCTGCTTTCAAAAAGGTCTTCCGCCTCTCTCTTGTCTCTCCAAATCTATGTCACCAGCTCCTCCCAGTTCAGGGCTTTCTTTTCACATCAACAAGTCCATCCCACAGGTGGGATTAACAAGCTCTGGGTTTTAACACAATCAATTTGAAAACCAAGCCAATACAGGGGGAATCTTTAAATGCCATTACTATCACAGTCTGTATCTTGTAAATCTTAGAACTCTTCATACCATGGATTTGTTCTTTCCTTGCCTGTATTTTAAATGTTCTTCCTTGGACCTCCAGCATGGCCACTTCTTCTAAAGAAGATCCATCTAGTTTTCTTTTCTCATCTGGGACTTTACTGACTCCTATATTTATATTTATTTTCATGCCTCTTCATCACTCAGATGCACCATGGTATTTATAGTGGAGAGAGTCAGTAAGACCAGGGTTCAAACACTACATTAGTCATACTGGCTGTGTGACCTTGGACAAGTCACTTATGAGAAGTCTTTCTAGGCAACTCTGCAAGACCCATTTTAAAGGACATGTTGACTTAGATTGGTGGTGGTGGTAGTTGTTCATCCTTTTTCAAAGTGATATCACAGGTGATGTCTTGATTTGGGTTATGTCTTGACTTGCTCATGGATTGGATTTAAGTGAGAAAGAGCTGTAAGAAGTCTTTGGCCTCACCCTTTCTCCCAGAGTCATTGAAGCCCAGTAGCAAAACAAAAGTCAAGGCACCTGGTGGTGGCCCAGGATGCAGTGGCATCTTTGCTGTCTGACCAAGCTCTTAACTGTTCCCCGGCACCTGCTTCAGCTGTCTTCATGGGTGGTGGAACACATTGTTCTCATCTTCCCATTCCACCAGGCAGAGTCTTCACATACTTGGGGTAGACACCCCCTGACTCACCCACAATTTTGAGGCCTGTTGGTTAATCTCAGTTTGGTTTAGCCCATCTGCTGTGAAGAAGGTTTTACCAGGGTGTGGCTGCTGCACATGCTACAGCTTCTTGGAGTCATAGGTGAAAGTTGGAATCAGGTGGACACCAAAGGTAGATGAGCAGCTTTGAAAAGGGCTAGGCATGCCCTCACACCAGAAGTAGTAGTCCTTTTGAACACCCCATATACCCCAGTACTAAGACTGGAAGAGAGAGATCTCTTTCCTGGGAGTTCCCTATACGACTGAAATTTAAGGTCCAGTTTGTACCTTACCATTCATCCCTAGCCACCTTGGTTTCCCATCACTTGTTCATCTTATCACTATCTATAGTCTGTTATGTTTCTTACTCTCCCCCTCTTTTGATAGTCTTATTTATTGCCGTCTCCTCTTACAGCCTCAGGTGGCTTTCCTCTATTTGAGGCATATGTTGTAAGCCTGATTTTATCTTTGCTTTGGATTCTGGAAACTGACTGGTCTATGGCTGCTTTCCCTCTATTGTGTCATGCTCTTGAGGAGTTGGGTACTATGTCTTTCCTTGGCAATACTGGGTTCTTGTTCACCACGCCTGAACCCTGCCTCCATGGCTTCTTGAACACTGTATGTGTGTCTTTTCTAAGACTATTCACTGTACCAGTTAAAACTCCTCTCTATCCATCCTAAATGAAAAAAGGAACTGGCCTCTCGAGAGACCTGTCCAATTACAGTTCTGTTTCCAAGAATATTCCATTCTACAACCTTGTCTGGGATGTCCCCAGGTCCAGCTGCCATCCCTGCCCATTGTTTGGTTCCTTAAGAGAATCAACTTGGCAAAGTTTTACTTGGAGCTACATGTTACTTTTGTCCCCAAGTGAAAACGTTTCTGTAGAATTGGTTGCTTACATTTAGTGTGCAGGTGAACTTTGGTGGATCACCTCCTTATCTTTGGGGCTGTGTAAGGTTTGTCCAGTTTAGAGTTAGGGGACCTGAATTTGAATCCCAATACTGCCACTCTGGTGTGACTTTGGGCAACGCAGATCGCTTCTCTGGGACTCAGGTTTCCTCATTTGTACTAGATGGCTTTTAAGGTTCCTTCCACCTCTAAACCTAGGATTCTAGATCTCTTCATCACAGTTTTCTTTCTCATTTAATCCTTAAAATCCACGACATGGTGAGGACAAAAATTATCACCACTATATAGATAAGAAAATTGAGACCCAGAGAATCAAAATGATTTGCTCAAAATTATGCAGTTAATAATTGCTCCTTGTTTTTTATAGAGGATCTGGAAAACTTTTTCATGTATATTAATGTCATGAGATCCTTCTGAAACAAAGGAGAGTAGTAGAGGTCAGCAGTGGTAATGGTGGTGGCAGTTAAAAATGATGACAGAATGCAAGAAGAAGTGAGTACTTCCTGTTAGATGGTAAGCTATTTGAGGGCCAGGCCATATTTATGTATGTTTGTATGTCGTAGAGGCTTCATAAGCATTTGTTGTACAACCCTGTGAAAATCGGGGTAGATATAACAAATACTAGTAAAACTCACTTCCTCCTTTACAGAGGAGGATGCTAACTAGAGCCCAAAAAAGTTAAGTGAGTCATGAGTAGATGGGAGAGTTAACTCCAGCTCAGGTTTCACTTCTCCTTACTACACAATACAATTTCTATGGTGTCACTCAGTGTTTAGAGAGGAATCTAATCCTTCAGGAAGTTTTATTCTCTTTAAAAGAATTCACTGCTTTTGTTGAACTGCTTTATATCCTTGAATTAATATTTGAATTTTTCTATGATACCTTGTCTGTTTTTAGTCACTGAGTTTTGGGGTAGGTAGATGGGGGAAAAACAAAACACTGTGATTCTTGTTTATAGGATACTTCAGATGCAATGCATAGGCAAATAAAAATTAAATAATATTGTTTATAATAACTGATACTTTAATAGTTCAAGCATCTGTGATAGCAAGCTTCCCAGAGTTATAGTGGTTAGAAAATTCATTGCCTCCTAGTCAGTCTGATAATGATCCAGCAGGCTCTGCCTAAGCTCTTTGGTCCCCACATAACAGATGTGCCTGGTCTGTCACCAACCCTGTCCACATTAAGGAAGGGGAGATGTTTAATATTTTATGCTGTTTTTGACCTTTGTTTTCTTCTCCTATATCTCTCCCTTGTTATGGCATCTATTCTTATAGTTTCAGTGATAGCTTCCCTGGGATGATGAACTAAAATCTACTGCTAGTATTAAGTTTTTTTCTTTTTTGTTTTTTTAAAGCAATTGGGGTTAAGTAACTTGCTCAAGGTTACATGGCTAGGTGTTTCTGCATGGGTGCTAAGTGTCTGAGTCCGGATTCCATCCCCAGGTCATCCCGACACTGGAGCTGGTTCTCTTACTCCTGTGCTACCTGGCTTGCTCTGCTAGTATTAAGTTAATCCCCAATATGGCCCTCAATCCTAAAGTGAGAGTTCTTTGAAGAGGGGGAAAAATATGTTTGTATGTAGGAATGATACATACCCACACTGAAAAATAATTCTACAGTATTTTGTTTTTAAAAAGTTTATTAGCACAGCTAGGTAGCACAGTGAGTAAGAGCACCAGCCCCAGTGTTGGGATGACCTGGGGGATCAAATTCTGACTCAGACACTTAGCACCCACCCAGAAACACCTGGCTGTGTAACCTTGAGCAAGTTATTTAACCCCAATTGCTTTAAAAAAAAAAGTTTATCGACAGAGTTCTGGATATATTTTCATTTCTGAATATATTTCTTCCCTATCCAGAGGGCCATCCTTTGTAACATTAATAAGGTAAATAGCATTACCTTATTAAATAAAGCAAATGTAATAAGATAAATAATATTGACCTTATTAAAAATTCATTTCATTTCAACAGATGTTGAACATCTATCACATTCGAGATTCTATGTTAGTGGGGAGTATAAAAAGTAATGTCTGCCTTCAAGGAGCTTATGTTCTACTTGGGGATAGAAAGTATGTGACTATTTTCTTGTGTTAAGTTAGTAGGAGGGAAAGTTACTGTGAAATATCATTTACATTTCTTTTAATTCAAGTCAGTATATATGTTTTGATTACCATTGCTCTGTCTTCTCACAAAGAAAGCACTGGTGATCAAAATGAGTTAAAATAACAACCCAATTATAAGATTGACTCAGGTTTTACACAGGCAAGCTTTGTGAGAAAAGTCATACCGATATTCAAAATAACATAGTACATCTCTTACCTTTATCCTCTTCCCAGACACGAAAAGCCCTATGTTTATTTTTGTCAGATATCTATCAGGATGTTCAAACTCATACCTCACCTGCCTTCAAATCTTGGCATCTCTGTTTCTGTTGATGGCATTGCTGTTCTCCCAATCACTGTTTTCTTCCATATAATCAAGGGTCAAAAATCTGGGGGGCATTCTTTAATTCCTCTCTTTTCTTGCCTACCCTATACATTCTTTTTCAAACAATTTAATTTTTTAAGTTCCAAACTGTCTCCCTCCCTTTGACACCAGAAGCCACCATTTGACACACAGATATATATATATTTACTTATGTGTGAAACAATATTATGAATACTTTTATTTATTATTTCCTTTTCTAGAGGTAGATAGCATCTTTCTTCATAGGTCCTTTGTAATGAATTTGAATATTTAGAATACTCAGAATAGCTTAGTTGTTCATAATTATTCTTTGAACAGTATTGCTGTATCCCGGATTTTCTTCGTTCTGCTATTTTCACTCTTCATTATTTGTTAAGGGCCTTTCCATGTTTTTCTAAAATCACCTTGCTCATTATTTCTTACAGTATGGTGGTATGCCATCCCAATTATATACCACAACTTTTTTAGCCATTCCCCATTTGATGTTCATCCCCTCAATTTCCAGTTCTTTGCCACCACAAAGAGGGCTGCTATAAATAATTTGGAATGTATAGATTCTTTACCCTTTTCCCTGATCACCCTTGGGAAACAGACCTCATAGTGGTATTGCTACTCTATTCATTCTTGAAGGAGCTAGATAATATTGGACTTGGAATCAGGAAGACTTGTTCCTAAATTCTAATCCTGCCCTAGACAAGTTTAGACAACCAGCATTACCAGCTGTGTGTCATTGAGTAAGTCACTTAACCTCTCTCAGCCTCAGTTTTCTCATCTCTAAAATTAAGGTAATAATGGTACCTTATATCATAAGGTTGTGGTGAAGTTCCAGGTTTTTGAATGAGAAGGGATATTTTCCATATCCTCTGTTTAGAGTAATCCATTTGAAGGTTTACCATCCCTTTTCCTCACTTGCTGGTATAGTTAGTACTGGTAGAAGTAAACCATATTTTTGTAATATGTCCAAATAAATATTTTCTTTGCTTGTGTTTTCACTAGAAAGTAGCTTTGGCTGTTTTCTCTGCACAAGAAAAATACAATAAAAGTTTTTGGAAGATAAAAGATTGTCTGATTTCAGAGCCATTTTTTTTGATATTTTTCCTTTTGGATATTTGTTCATGATTTTTCACCCCAGTACTGTGAGGAATGGTTGAGTAGATTATATATAGGAAGCTTAGGGCTCTTCTAGGAAATTGTCATTTGGGGAATTTAAGACACTGGATAAAAATCAGCCTGCAAAGGCTCTCGGATGGAAAAGTGATTTATTTAGGCCCTTTCCATTATAGGAATTAGGATTGAATTAACAAGGGAGTATTATGATTTCATTTAAAACCTATGCATATGAAATATTTTACATGTAACATTTATAAGAAAATAATGAATTGGAAAGGAATTGCCAAAAATTAAATGTTGTTTTGTTTCTTCAGACACTGCGAGAAGTGGAAAACTGACAGAATCAAGAGCCTTGCATCATGATGTAGTGGAAGGTAGGATGAAAATTAATTCTGAATCAAAATTTTGTTTGTTTAAAATGGAATCGGGGGTTTAAAGCAATCGGGGTTAAGTAACTTGCTCAAGGTTATACGCCCAGTTATTTCTGGGTGTGGTACTAAGTATCTGAGTATCTAAGTATCTAAGTATCTGAGCCCAGATTTGATCCCCAGGTCATCCCAACACTGGAGCTGGTGCTCTTACTCATTCATATTTCATTTTTAAAGGAAAATATAAATTTATAAATATATACATTTTATGTATAAATAAATACATGTACACTTTATAAAATTTATGTATAAATAAATACATGTACACTTTATAAATTATACATTTTTATAAACTATGAATTTGAAAAGGTTATTTTTAAGAATAAGTGTTTATTGACATCTTTTGCTTTACATCCTTTGTATTTCCCACTGTATTCTTCTCCTACCTCCTCCCAGAGAGTTATGGAAAGATAGTAACAAAGTTGAATTTTGTAAATGTTCATAGTCAAAGTTTTTCTTCCTCCTGGGCTTTTAACACTTAACACAGTCACCACGGTGATACAATAAATATATATTGTGAATATAACTAAGATATATTGATTGTGGTTTTGAACCAAAACAACTGTTAATAGACACCATGAACTAATTTTTAACATTCCAGTGAAATTTTCTTAAAAGTCTGAAAAGAAAGAATGTGGGGCTTTAGTGGTTATTTCTCTCCTTTTTAAATGTACATCAGGTTCAATGGTTTCAGAGTGAGAAGTTCTTTTGTTTAATTATGTTGTATAGCATCAAGAAATGAAAGAATAGCTTTAAAGGTTCTGCACAATTCTAGATCAGGTCTGCACAACCTGTGGCCCGCCAAAGGCTTTCCAGCAGCCTGTGAAAAATGTAGAGGAAAACATCCTTTGTATGTAAAGGAAATTCTTTGGCATGCAGCAAGTGACCAGTGGATTGTAAATGGTTCACAGGCTGCAGGTTGTACAGGCCTGTTCTAGATGATAGCAGTTTGCTAGCTGTGAGAGACGTTTTACTTTTTTGATTCTTTCTCAAAATTTCTTATTATCTTTTTCTGTTGAGTCTAATGTACTTCTATACTAGATCTTTGGATGTTTTTTAACCCTCATCCAGTTCAGATTAGAATAAAGTTTATGAGATGTCCCTACCTTCTGCTGGTCATTTTTATCCTCACATACCTCATTTATGAAAAACAGTAAGTTCTTCCCTATATTATTCCTTTTTTCTGCACATTTTTTTCTTCTCTTAACCTTTAGAACAATAAAACTACCCCCCACTTAGGAGTTATCTATTTAAATTCTTGTGCCCTTTGAAGACAGTGAGATTCTGAAGGGGCACTTATCTTTTCTCCCTCTGCTAGAATATAAGAAGTTCTTCATCATTCAGTCCCTTTAAGTTACTCAAATATATACCTTTTTAGGTTTCTCTAGACTCCTGTGTTTTTGTTTCAGAATTTCTATTCAGCTTTGGCCTTTTATATTTGAAAGCCCTCTAGTCTGTTAAAGGTCCAATTGTTTCCTTTTATGGTTATACATTGCAAAGGTAAATTATTCTTGCTCATAAGCCATTGCCTTTTAGAGTATCATATTCCAAGATTTTCTTTCCTTTATGTAATTGCATCTTAATTTTGTGTAATATTTGACTGTTTACTTAGTAGGTAAAGTCTTTCTGGCTGTTGGCCATATTTTTCCTTGGATTTAGAAACAGTTTATAACATTACTGGGTATTTTAAGTTTGGGGTTTTTTTAGTAGATGACTGATAGATTCTTTCTGTTTTTACTTTGCCTTCTGGTTTTCTTAGATCTGCCCACTGTTTATGACTTCTCAAAATATGGTATCCAGGCTTTTTTGTTTGATCATAGTTTTTATGGAGTTTGATGATTCTTAAATGATCTCTCTTCAGCTTGTTTTCTATGTTATTGGCTATCGATAGTAGAAACCTTACATTTTCCTCTGTTTTTTTTTTTAAATAAGATAATGCATATAATGTGCTTTATTTTTTCTCCAATTACACATAAAGATAGTTTTCAACATTCATCTTTGCAAAATATTGAGTTCCAAATTTTTCTCCCTCCATCCTTTCCTTCCCCCCTCCCCAAGACAAAAAGCAATCTGATATAGGTTATACATGTACAATCATGTTTAAAATATTTCCATGTTAGTCATGTTGTGAAAGAAGAATCAGACCAATAGGGAAAAAAACCACCAGAAGGAAAAATAAAAACAAAAAAAGTGAAAATTGTATGCTTCAATCTGCATTAAGACTTCATAATTCTTTCTCTGCATGTGGTTAGCATTCTCTATCATGAGTCTTTTGGAATTGTCTTGGATTATTGTGTTGCTGAGAAGAGTCAAGTCTATCCTAGTTAATCATTGCACAATGTTGCTGTATACAATGTTCTCCTGGTTCTGTTCACTTTATTCAGCATCAGTTCATGTAAATCTTTCAAGGTTTTTCTGAAATACATCTGCTCATCATTTCTTATAGAACAATAGAATGCTATTACATTCATATACTATGACTCATTTGGCTATTCCCCAATTGATTGGCATCCTCTCAATTTCTAGTTCTTTGCCACCACAAAAAGAACTGCTATAAAACATTTTTGTACAGGTAGGTCCTTTTCTCTTTTTTATGATCTCTTTGGTATATAGACCTAGTAGTGTTATTTCTGGATGCACAGTTTTATAGCCCTTTGGGCATAGTTCTTTTTATTTTTAAATGCTTTATTAACTTCTGATTTACATCATTCGTTTCCCCCAGATTTTGAGTTACAAATTTTCTCCCCGTTTTTCCCCCACCCATCCCCCCAAAACAGCAGTCCCACATGATATCCCCACCTCCAATCTGCTCTCTCCCATATTTTCTCCCATACCCATTTCAACTTTTCCAGTGGATCTCTATGCCTCAGTGCCTGTATATCTTTTTTTTTCTTAATAACATGTAAGATGGTATTAATAATAATATATACACACACACACACACACACACACACACACACACACACACATATATATATATATTTGAATATTTGATTTTAAAACTTTCAATTCCAGATTCATTCCCTTCCCCCCCTGCCACTCACCCCCACTGGGGAGACAAGCAGTTCAGTATAGGTTGTACATGTGCGGCTAATGCAAAACAATAACATAGTAGAGGTATTGTAAAAGACTGACTATATTTCCCTCCCTCCTATCCCACCTCCCACTTGTTCTATTCTCTACTTTGATCCTGTCCCTTTTCCCAAGTGGGTGCTTCTAACTTCCCTCCCCCCCAGCTTGCCCTCCCTTCCATCATCCCCCCTCACATCCCCTTCCCTGCTATTCTCCTGGAGGGTGAGATCCCCTATTTAGTGTGTATTTCCCTCCCTCCTCAAGCCAGATTCAATAGGAATAAGGTTGACCCATTCCCTTTTGCCTTCCTATTCTTCCCCTCCATTGTAACCATTTTCCCTTGCCTCTTCTGTATGAGATAGTTTGCCCCACTCTGTCTCTCCCCATCTCCTCTCATTATATTCCTCTCACCTCTTAATTTCACCTTTTAAGTATCATCCCTTCCTGTTAAATTGGTCCCGTGCCCTCTATCTATGTATACCATAAATGTATATACACACATTCACATATGTATTCATATGCCCGCATACCCTCATATAAAGACATATATATATATATTTCTAATCCCTTCAACTACTGAGAAAAGTTTCATAAGTTACAATTATTGTTTTTCCATGTAGGAATGTTAATAGTTCAACTTTGGCCAGGTGGCTCAGCGAGCAAGAGCACCGGCCCCAGTGCCGGGACAACCCGGATCAAATCTGGGCCCAGACACTCAACACCACACCCAGAAACAACAACTGGCCGTGCAACCCCGAGCAAGCCACTCAAACCCAATTGGTTCAAAAAAAAAAATAGTTCAACTTTGATAAGTTCCTTATGATTTCTTTTCCCTGTTTACCTTCTCATGCTTCTCTTGCTTCTTGTATCTGAATGTCAAATTTTCTATTCAACTCTGGTTTTTTCAGCAAGAATGCTTGAAAGTCCTGTATTCCACCAAATAACCATATTTTCCCCTGAAACATGATACTCAGTTTTGCTGGGTAGGTGACTCTTGGTTTTAATCCCAGCTCCCTTGACCTCCGGAATATCACATTCCAGGCCCTTCTATCCCTCAGTGTAGAAGCTGCCAGATCCTGGGTTATCCTGATTGTGTTTCCACAATATTCAAATTGTTTCTTCCTGGCTGCTTGTAATATTCTCTCCTTAATCTGGGAATTCAGGAACCTGGCTATAATATTCCTAGGAGTTTTCTTTTTGGGATCTTTTTCAGGAGGTGATCGGTGGATTCTTTCAACCTCTATTTTGCCCTCTCATTCTAAAACATCAGGGCAGTTTTCTTTGAGAACTTCCTGGAGGATGCTTTCCAGGCTCTTACTTTGGTCATGGCTCTCAGGCAGTCCAGTAATTTTAAAAAATTATCTCTCCTGGATCTATTTTCCAGGTCAGTGGTTTTTCCCATGAGATATTTCACATTGCCTTCTATTCTTTCATTTGTTTGGATCTGTTTGACAGCATCTTGATTTCTCATAAAGTCATTAGCTTCCATTTGCTCCAATCTAATTCTGAAGCAATGATTCTCCTCAGTGAGCTTTTGAGATTCTTTTTCCATCTGGCAAATTCGACTTTTTAAGGCATTCTTCTCCTAATTGCCTTTTTGAGCCTCCTTTGCCGTTTGAGTCAGTCTGTTTTTTAAGGTATTATTTTCTTCAGTCAGGCTGTTGACTCTCATTTCATAATTTTCTTGCATTGTTCTCATTTCTCTTCCCAATTTTTCCTCCACTTCTCTTATCTGCTTCTTAAGGTCCTCTATGGCCTGTAACCAGCTTGTATTTTCCTTTGAAGCTTTTGGTGCAGGAGTACTGACTTCACTGTTTTCCTCCTGTTCCATGCCTTGCTCCTTCTTATCCCCAAAATAGGAGTGTAATGTTGGAATCTTCTGTCTGCTTTGTTTCCTCTGCCTGCTCATTTTGCCACTCAATTATTTGACTTTTGGGCTTTTTGCCGCAGTAGGACTCTGCCACCAGACAGGGGAGTTTTCGTCCCAAACGCTGGGGTTTTCTCAGCTGCCGGAGGTATTAGATGGCTGCCCTCTCTGAGGTCTCCACACGCTCTGGCAAGCTGGACACACACCCCAGGACCTCCACCCTAGACTGCAATCCAGATCCAAGCAGGTTAAAGCAAGAGCGATGACCCCTCAGACTGGTGCTTGGTCCCCCTACACTCTGCAGGCCAGGAGCTGAAGCTGCCACGTGGCGCTGGCAGGCTGTGCTGGCGTCTCAGCGGTTTCTCGCCCCGGGGGTAAAAGCCACGCACTCCCACTTACTGGTCCCAAAGTCCAGACTGCACTGGCCTCTCACCTTGTCATTTGCATGTATGTGTTGATAAATCTGGAAACGGCCACAGCTGCTGCTGATCTGGAGTCCCTCTGGTCCCTCTGGCCGGCGGCTGGTCAGGCCTGCCCTGGGGCTAAAGCCTCGGTGTTGCGCTGGCTGATTCTTCCCGGCCTGCCGGGCTGTTCTCAGCGGGAGGTTAGCTTCTCTGTGTCATTTTGTGGGTTCTGCAGCTCCAAAGTTTGTTTAGAGTCCCCTTTTTACATGGATTGGGGAGGGTGGAAGCTGGAGCCTCGGGGAGGGTCGTGCTTCTACTCTGCCATCTTGGCTCCGCCCCTCCATTTTCCTCTGTTTTAATCTTTTGACTTTGTTCTGATATTTTTTTGTGGTCTCCAGGAGTCTCAATTGTATTTGTTTCAACCTAATTTCTAGGGAGCCCACTACAGGAAGCTTTTCTGCCTTTTGCTCTAAGCTATTCCAGTTTTTTCTTCTAGAGCTCTGATGTAATTTTCTCCTTGCTTCATGTCCAGATACTCTAGAATATTTTGTGGCTATAGTATTTTTTTCCTCTCATTCCATGCTCATAGTTGCTGTGGAGCTACTCTCTCCTCCTGGGCTTAGTGTTTCTTCTTTGTGACTTTTTTGGTCAGAGTCCTGCGGGCTTTGGATGGTGGTAGTCTCCTAATCATCCTTGTCAGTTCTGCAGACTTTCCACTTCCCATAGGCAGAGTACTCAGTGGCTCTGGTTCCCTTATCCAGAACATTACTTGCTTCTTCCTTCCCCCCAATCTCTGGTCATAGCACATGCAGGCTTTGGGGCTATTGACCTGTGCTCAGGACACCTGGTAGGACCCATTTGTTAGTACTACTGATTTTTTTTTTTGTACAGTCCTAGGCTAAATAGAGAAGTTTACTTTGTTTCTCTTTGGGTCTCTTGATCAGGTGCTCTTTTTAAATCTTTGTTTCAATGTATGTGGGACCAGTTACCGTGTTTCCCTGATAATAAGACACTGTCTTATTAAATTTTTTGGACAGAAAAACACCAAAGGGCTTATTTTCAGGGGAGGGCTTATTTTAATGAACATTGACAGCAATTTTAATAAACAGGTAAATGTGAACAAAAAAATGTACCTTTATTCAATAATGAATTCAGTAAAGAACAGGATGACGTGCTCACTGCTGCAGCTCTGATTGGATGCAGCTCGGAGCGCGGTGGCGTGCATTTCCGGGGGGGGAGGGGACATGGTGCATACCGAGGTTACCATAATGTAGCGTGTAGCGCAGGGGATCATATAGGGCTTATTTTCGGGGGAGGGCTTATTTTAGAGGAAGCTTACACAGTAAGGGGAGGGCTTATTTTCGGGATAGGTCTTATTATCGGGGAAACACGGTAGTTTTCCTATAAACTTTCATATCATTATCTTAAGCAGAAGTCTGTGGGAACTAGTGTTTCTGTAATGCACTTAAGCAGATCATCCCCAGTGGAAGTGATTTCATGTTCTTTTGAATTATTGTTGAACCTATTTCTTATTTGGGGGGGATATTTTTATTCCATATAAACATTATTAATTTGTTTTGTTATCTCCTCCTGGACTGTAAACTACTTAAGGGCAAGTATTATGTCTTGTTTATATTTTTTATATTGTCTTCCCTAGTATTTACTTAGTTTGGTGTTTTGCTTTATTCTTCAATTTAAATTAAGCTTACTAATGTAAACCTACACAAGACTTTTGGAATACTCCGTATATATATTAAAGGGATATTTAACCTTATTATTAAGGATTGATTTTTTTTTTCTATTCCAGTTCTTTGGGAGAATATTTCTGATTTTAAAAAAATACACCTGATCAGATTTGTGAATTCGATAATATTAACAAAACCAATTATGAAGCTCTCTTGAGTGACAGCACAATGTAATATAATGAATAGGTTTTAGTCCCAACTTTTCCTTTAACTAATTGTGTTTGACTTGAACAAGTTCCATAATTTGGGATGAGCAGCACAGTAGAGTCAGAAAGACTGGAGTTCAAATTCAGACTCAGATACTTAGTACTAGTTGTGTGACCCTGGGCAAGTCACTTGAACTCTATTTTGCCTTTATTCCTTCTATTGTAAATTGATTTGTTAGCACTTAACTATGATAGGAATTATTGTGAGGATCAAATGAAATAATTATTTTTAAAGCTCCTAGCACATAGTAGGCACTTAATAAATGTTTGTTTCTTTCCTTCTTTCTCTAGCTTTTCTAGTCCATGGTTTCCCCATATGTAAATGAAGGTCATTGGACTTGATTATTGGCTCCCAGACTTGGATGGTGATCCAAATTAGAGTTGCCAAGAATCTGTGGCATGATTCTCTGAAAAAAAATCTATGTTCCCTAACTTTTGTTCAAAAAATAATAGGATGAAGGATGGGCCACTTTTTAGGTGGGAGGGCTTAATCTGGGAGAAAAGCTGACTTTTAAGATAAGCCTTTTCTCCAGCAATAGGAGCAGCACTGGTAGTGATAATCATTAGCACTTTTTCCCTTAGGTAGCTGTTGGCATCCTCAGATTTGCTTCCTGTATTGGCTACTGGGACAGGAAGAATAGGATACTTGGGTATGGAGTTCTTACTACATGCTTAGCTGGTTAAGTAGATGTTTTCCATTGTGAAAATCATCATATATAAATTTTAAAAAATTTCTTTAAAGAGGTTCTTTTCATTTTAATTCTTCATATTATTAAGTCTTCATAAAACCTTGTTAGTGTCAAATTTAGAATTACAAAGAGGAATGAATGGGAATGACTGGTTTTTAGGGCCCCTTCAGATAAAAACTATGATTTTTAAGCCCTTTTGGAAATACAGTAGCATATTATATATATATATTTTTAAAGCAGTCGGGGTTAAGTAACTCGCTCAAGGTTACATGGCCAGGTGTTAATGGGTGGGTGCTAAGTGTCTGAGCCTCATCCCAACACACTGGAGCCAGTTCTCTTACTCGCTGTGCTACCTGGCCGCCCCAGCATATTATATTTTTAAAAATTAAATTATGTATTTCAGTAAATGTTCATTTTATTTCCCACCCATTTCCCTTGTGGGGGGAGGACCTGTGTAACAAATGTAGCATGTTATATTTATATAAAGATAACCTGACATAGAAAAAGTGTGATTTGTTAGGCAGAATTTTTTCTTCAGTAATTTTCTTCCTATTGACTTTTTTCAGAAACTCTTGAGGATGATAGGGTATATATGTGTTTTTAATATGCATTTATTACAAGTTAAAATGTGCTACCTTAAATTTTTTTTTTTGGAGGAGGGAAGGCAGGGCAGTTGGGGTTAAGTGACTTGTCCAAGGTCACATGGCTAGTTAGTGTTAAGTTCTGAGGCTGGATTTGAACTTAGGTCCTCCTGACTCCAGGGCCAGTGCTCTATTCACTGAGCCATCTAGCTGCCCTACCTTAAAATTTCTTAGCATATACTGGCATTGGCTAAGAAAAGGATGGCTAAAGGTTTTCTTAGATTTTTTTCTTCTTATTGTACATAGCTGCTTTAGACAAGATTTCTTTCCTTTTTCAAACTATCCCTGCCCTTGTTAGAAACAATTATTTTGAAGGAATATAGTTAATACTTGAACCACATACTGGAGGAAGACCTTCTGTGAATCAAGGAGATAGTCCATCAAAGACTTATTGAGAAACATGAATAAGAATTTTAAAAGATGAGAAGTTGCTTATCTAATTCATTGGTGGAAGCAATGTCCATATTAATGAAATGATAGGCCAGTGAAATTATCACTTAAGTCACAGATGCCTTTAAAAACTGCAATGATTGAAGCATGGAAGAAAATCCTGAAGGCAACAAAGCTGCATTTGTCAGGATGGTGATGATTCTGGGGTATTCAGGCCACTTGGGGAAGGAAACCAGATTTATGTATGGTATCTCTGAGAACTGTCAAGGTCCTGCATCAACACATTGGTACACTTAATCCAGAGGTGACATACTTTGCTTTACCTTGTTGCTAGATATCTTGCCATGCCAGTGACCCTCAAAGTTCCTGCTAGTCTCCATGATTTTGTAGCTTTCAGTTTTTTCTTTTGTGCTTTGTGATTGGCTTCTTTGTCTTCCTTTGGTATCATACTATGGCTGAATTGGCACTGACAGTGTGTTTCTCTCCTTTAGATGGGAAATCTTCATTTTTCTTTTTTTCTTGCACATAACTAGAATTTGGAGCAGCAATAAATAATATTGTGGGGGGGATGGGCACCAATCTCATCTGATCCTCTATTTTTTTTTTTTTTGCCTGGACTTGTGATTTCATTGGTCTAGAGGAACTCCTGGTTTGGAAACTCCCTTCACTGATAATAAGTGGTATAGAAGCAATTCGTCTACTACTTTAAATCTTTGAGATATTGTGAGTTTAAAGGATTTGCCTTCATTTACATATATAGTAATCAGAGCAGAATATATCTGTAGTATATCAGAGCAGAAGTAGGATTTGAATCTGGGACAAGACTTCTTGACTTAATAGCCTTCCATTTACTACATTGTTTCTCTAATTATCTGTTATTAACAGCTCAAATTTGATTCCTTATACAAAGTCTTCTTTCTCCCCATCTGTGAGGGCAGCCTGGACATCTTAACCTTTCATTTTCTGTTGCCTTCCAGCTAAATTCTGACAAAAACTTAAGTTAATTAGAACCTAATTGGAATACTCATTCAATTTTTTTTCAGCATTCCATTTGTAGAAAGAACAAATTATAAGATTAAGTTAATACAGGATAAATGTGAAGTCTTAGGCGATTGGGTATGAAAAATGAGTTTCAGGTATAAGATGGAGGCATACCTAACCATTTCTGAAAAAGATCTGGATATTTCAGTGTACATATGTGGATAGGTGATTTCCATACTTTTTTTTAGAACTTTCTTTTGATCATTTATCATGGTAAACATATTTAAGTGGAGGATTTTTAATATTTCTGGAGATACTAATTTGAGCTTTGGTAATTTAAATAAAGAAATTGAGCAAAAATGCATATGTTTTATGTTATGGTGCTCTTTTTGTATGTGTTGTAAACATTTTTTAATGGGACAGTTTTTATTGCCCATTTTCAAATAAATTTGGAATAGTTTTATGTGAATTTAGTGTGTATTTCAGAGGAGAAAGTTAAGTGGAAAATTATCCAATACTCATGAGTTATATTTCCCTTTAACCATTCGAGCATAATCTTGCTTTGATCAAGGTTGTTGGCTTGTTTCCAATATGGTAATATGAAAATTTCCAAAGGAACACAAATTGAGTTTCCCAACTTAACAGAATGAGAGACTCTGTCATGGAACAGAAGCCCAAAGATACTCAGCTTATTAGCTAATAGATTTATTTTTTCTTTTTCTTACTCTTCAATTTTAAAGGTAATGTGTTACCTATTTCTGTTAAGATAACTTTCTACTGAATTTTTATATTGGTTCCAGAATTTATTTGTTAGTGGATAGTTAGAAGATACCCCCCAAAGACTAATCTTTTTTTTTAAAAAGCAATCGGGGTTAAGTAACTTTCTCAAGGTTACACGGCTAGTTATTTCTGGGTGTGGTGCTGAGTATCTGAGCCCAGATTTGATCCAGGTCATCCCGACACTGGAGCTGGTGCTCTTACTCGCTGAACCACCTGGCCGCCCCTCCAAAAGACTAATCTTATAAAACTGAAAAACTTAACACATGTTCCAAAATTAATTTTCATCTAGGTCATACATTTTGACTTACTACTTGTATTTTTATTGGTTTAGATAAAAGAATCTTGGCTAATAATAATCCTTTCCTCTTAAAATATTTTCTATTATCCTTTTAGAATTTTCCTTGCCATGTGTGGTATGGTTCAATTTTTTTCCATGCTGTGCTCTCACTCAATTATGGGATATTTTACTTTTGTATCTCATTTGTGACTTAGTATTAAAATTTTCCTCTTTCACTATTATTGTTGTGCCTGAAAAAATGTTTTAAATTTAATAATTTTTGGTAACATTTTTGGGAAATAAATAAATAGACTACCCACTCCTCTTGTAGGCAAGGGATTATGTTTATCTCAGGCTACTCTTAGTGTTAGGTGATACATTCTTCATATATCTATCATTAGTTAAACCTGTTGAAAATATCCCAAGACTTTGTTTGATTTTCTTTCTCCAATATAAAAGGCAAAATGCATAGATTTAAAAATCTTAAATAAGGAGGTATGAAGTTAACTGAAGAGTTTGCATGCATTTTATTCTGTAGTTCATTCAAGATGGAATACCCTTCTTTTTTTTTTTGGAGGGGGGAGGGCAGGGCAATTGGGGTTAAGTGATTTGCCCAAGGTCACATGGTAGTGTTAAGTGGCTGAGGTCCGATTTGAACTCACGTCCTCCTGACTCCAGGGCTGGTGCTGTATTCACAGCACCATCTAGCCACCCCTGGAATACCCTTCTTGAATGCTAGAATTGGAGTTGGGCAACCTGGGCTTGAATCCCAGCCCTGTTATTTAACTACTTGTGTGATCTTGGGAGAACTGTTTAATTTCTTTAAGCTTTAGTTTTCATCTTTTGTAGGGTTGAGTGGTTTAGTCTAAGGTCTCATCTAGCACTAAAACTATGGAACTGAATAAGATAGTGTACTTGGATATGTGGTTGTTAGTGTAGAAATTTGAAGATGAAAGGCAGTGTTAAAGAATGATATAGAAAGGAAAATAATAGAATTGAGTCAGCATAAAACAAAATGAAAGTTTTTTTCCCCTTTCATACAGAAGGTCTCTATGCTGTATATATTCTGTCCTGGTCCAAGGACTAGAAACTGTGCAAAAAATAATGTAGCAATACTAGGAAATCTTGGCCCATATAAATCATGGTACAGTTATGATCTATGTGTTGTTAATCCTGTAGAACATCTAGAGGCTTCGTTAATATTTTCCTACCCTCATACATGGTGGCCAGATTATTCTGACAGTCCTTGGTACTTTTGGTTTTTTCCTTGAACTTGACACATAATAATTATGTAGGGGCAGCTAGGTGGTGCAGTGAATAAAGCACTGGCCCTGGAGTCAGGACAACCTGAGTTCAAATCCAGCCTCTGACACAACACAAAAACTAGCCATGTGACCTTGGGCAAGTCACTTAACCCCAACTGCCCTCTAAAAAAGCAAAAAAAAAATAATTATGTAAATGAATTATCATCATAATGAAATGCTTAGGTAATACTAGTGATGGGGTCATAATATTCTGTTATTCAGCCCAAATTCTGTGTTAAGGAATGTACTTTGTACAATATCCTGTACTAGACATAGTTTTATTATATAAAATAGCCTGTTATTAATTATAAGTTAGGCATTAATTACCTATTTTTACTCTTTCAGTTGCATTCAAACATTTAGCATCTATGTGCAAAGACACTGTTAGCAAACATTTGAAGGTCTGCTGGAGGGCATATCCATCATGGAGGATGCAAAAAGATATTAAAGTATGTCAGCTTTTGATATGCTTTAACTTTTTGGGGGTTGGGGAGATGTGAAAAAATATATCTACAGTAAGAAAGCGTCATTACCAAGTAATGAGTGAGACAAGCAAATAATGCTTTATTAATCATAACAGTGGTAAGTGACTTGCCCAAGACCACAGAGCCAAGACCAGAACTGAAGTCTCCTAGTTTCCAACCCTTTGCTCTTACACAATTTGGTTCATCAGTGATAATTCTAATTTTCCTTCTCTTTATCACCCTCCTGCCCAATCCTCTTTCTACAGCACAAAAAAAGTATGCAGTATACTTAGAAACAGTGAAAATAATATTGTATGATCAGGATTTTGATTTTAATATTTAGTTTTTTTCATAGTCAAAATAAATTCTCATATTGGCTATGTTGAAAGAGTATCTGTTTTATTCTCATATTGTGTCTGTTGCCTCTGTTAGGACGTGGGTATCATTTTGTTCATCCTTTTTTTTTGATTGTGGTGATCACTGCTGCATTAATCAGATTACTTACATCTTTAAAAATTATTTGTCTTTACAATATTTAAAAAAAAATTTTATCTGGTTCTGATCATTATATGCCATATCAGCTTATACAAGTCTTTCCAGTTTTCTCTGAAACCGTGTCTTCATTTCTTAGAAGCAGTGATATCAAGCTCAAGTAAAAATGATCCTTCTGCAGGCCACATGTTGATTTAGGAAGGCACAAATTAACAGTCTGTGTTGTATTTTTTATTTTGTTAAACATTTCACAATTATATTTTAATGTGCTTGAGGCTGCACTTCCTCATTCTGATAACTCTGTCTTATAGTATAGTAATATTTCATTATATTTGGATAACGTAATTTGTTCAGCCATTCTTCAGGTTCTTCCGCCTCACTCTCACGCCCAGCTTTTAGGTCTTTGACACAAGAAAAAGAGCTGCTAGAAATATTTTTGTACCTATATGACCTTTTTCTTCTTTAGGATATAGACCTAGAAATGGTTGCTAGGTCAAAAGAAATTATAGCTAAGTAATTTTTGGTTCCAAATTGTACCACTTCACTGCCCAGGTTGAGTAGTCTGAAATGTAGATAAGGCTATAAGGAATAGTGGAATTGTGGAATATTGTTTGCCCCAGAATGTTAGACTGAGCCCCTAAAGTGAAATCTCTTTTAAGGGAAAAAATACACAGGTGTTTGCAGGAAAGTAGGACTTATGACATAGGGTGGACTCCCAGGAAAAGTGTTGCCCAAGCCACTTTGATTGCTCAGTACTTAATGCTTTACTAGCATGATTACATCTGATACAGCCACTCTGTGAAGAAGGCGAAGTTAGCCCCATTTTACAGGTGAGGAACCTGAGACCCAGCAGTTAAGTGAGTTGCCCAGGGTCCCAGAGCCGGCAGTTTTCAGAGGCCTGAGATAGGACTTGAACTCTGAGGTCTTCTTCTCCTTAAGTTTAGCACTCTATCCACTGTGTAACTTTAGATTTTTCTGGAAGCTCGATCTCTTAACCCTTCCTTAAGATAAGACTGTAGTCTTATCTCCCTGGGTACATTTGTTTCAGTAGTCACTCTTGCAGTTACACTATCCTTAGCCATACCTCTGAGTTTTCTCCTCTCTTGGAATGCACATATGTACAAATGTAAATATTCTGTTGAGGTAAGAAAATGCCAGGTTTGTTTGCAACATTATAAAAACTGGGTATATGTAATCCATGACGACTAAAAACTTGTGACTTAGTATTTATTTTAGTGCCAAGGAATATATTTAATGGCAGCAAGATGAACAATTTCACCTCAGAGTCATCCGAACCCATTTTGCTTTTTTTGGGGGGGGCGGGGAGGCAGGGCAATTGGGGTTAAGTGGCTTGCCTGAGGTCCCACAGCTAGTAATGTTAAGTGTCTGAGGCAGGATTTGAACTCGGGTCCTCCTGACTCCAGGGCCAGTTCTCTATTCACTGTGCTACCTAGCTGCCCTGAACAGCCTATTTTGGATTGATAACAGCAACAGAAAATGTAGGACCCAGATTTATATACTAAGATGTGGCCAAGTGCCAAGAGAATTGCTTTAGTTTCTTATTATGGTTAACTGTTTTTGAATGAGCCCTGGCTGCATCCTACAATTTTTGTATTTTTTTTTTCATTGTTTATTCTAGTTATGTACACTTGCACATGCAATTTAAATTCACATTCCCCCTTTTTTTTTAACCAAATGAATTACATAAAGCTATTTAGATGTTCATTTTAATTACTAGTATTAAGATAGAACTAAATATTTACTAGGCAGATTGGTTAGTTTCATAACTTATGTAAACATTGACATTGGTTATAAAATTTACTTAAAAAGTTGAGGAAAATGGAGTAGTTTTGTAAGTTACCATAAAAAAGATTTCTCAGATTGATTTAACCTTTTCATTTATCAGTACCGTAGTGTTAAAATAAAAATTGATTGTAAACTGCTTGAGTTTTGGTGAGTTGGAACAGAAATTCAATTTTTGATAATTTCTGTTTCATTCTTACAATGTTTTTAAACTCTTTCTCTGTGTATTAATCCTATAGGACAAATCAAAATTCTAGAAATGTCCATCTTTTAAAATGGCAGCAGTGAAGAGGGTCTACTTTAGTCTTACTTTGATTGTCTTTGTCCAAGTTCTGGGTCCCTGCCTTTCATTTGAAGAGTGACTGATTATACAGAGAATTTCAACTTTTTAATGTGATTGTAAGTGGTTTATAAATATAGGATGAGGGGTATATGACATGCGGATTTATGTGCCTGCATCATTATTCCCCTTGTTTTGTGGGCAGATATAATGCACAATGCACACATGCCATCAAATTACCATTCCCTATGCTAACAAGTGCAATGGAAATACTAATTAGACTTAAGCTTCTCATTGCTAAAAGTCAAACTTGATTAATTAAAATTGTGCACACGTTAATTTATAATATCTGTTGGACAATAGAAACATCATTCCATCTAGGAACAAACAACTAATTTGATTTCCTAGGACTTCCCATTTATTGGATCTCTTTACCAGTATCTCTTACTCAGGGTCAATGCTCCCCTCATTAGAGCTGGAGGCCATGTGTTTGCCTATGTGGTCTGTCTGGCAAGTCAAGTCATTAAGTCAGTGCTGCCTTCAAGTGAACACTACCAGTGCCAGCACACAGAAGGCCTTAGTCTAACCAAGAAGCACTCAGAAGTCTGAGACCTCCTGCTGAGTTCCTTCTACCCAGGTTCTGATTGGTGGCAGGTGACATAGTTTGTATACCAATTAATTTTATTAGCACCTGATGACAAGCTAATGATGAGGTGTCAGCAGGCCCTTAACAAAGGTTGTTATCCAAATTTTTTCCATTGGTGGTCTTTCCTTTCTCAGGGTCTTTTTGTTTTTATCAGTTGTTTATGGACAGACATACCTATCTTAATATTGAAAAAGCAAATTGTGAGAAACATCATCAAAACACCTTACCACAGAACAGTGGCCTATCAAAATGGACCTAATATGTCAAGGAGACACACCTCTTTTCACTACAGCACAATAGAGCTAAATATGTATAATACTGATATAGACTTTGGTTTGACTTAAATTGGGGAATTGTTTGATATGTATATATGCCAATGTGTGTACATTTACAAGCACTTGGAGAACTGGACTCATAATTATTTCAGGATGCTCTGATGAACATTTTTATGTTTTTATTAACTTTGTTTTGTCTATAGACTTATCTTTACCACTAAATTTCAGGGTTTGAGGATAGTCAACTTCATTACTTAATTACGGTTTCCTTTTTTGGGTATTTCATAACAGGAATTTAGCATTATAGTTTATGTAATACAGTGTATTCTAGTTTGCTGGATTTTTAAAAGCAATTTCTTTATTTCCAGTACCCTACCTCATATTGTCACACAGTAGCTATTTAATAACTGCTTGTGGATTGACTGATTCTAATTACTTGCTAGCCACCTATACTTCTGAAAACTAATTTAACACCAAGTTATTATAGGTGAGAATAATCAACTTGTATAGATAAGTAGATGGCATCCATATACTTATTTGCTTTATTTATTCTGTACTATCTAAAAGAAAAAAACTAAAATTTTAATTGATAGATTTTAAAATTATTAGTTTACATAAGATTTAAAAACTGAAATCTAATTCTGTTTTGTTTAGGTTTTTGTGAATTAATACTTGTTTTTTAAGAAGAAGGAAAATTTGACCTTGGAAAATATGGATTGCTAAAAGGATGGTATATAAGGAGAGGATTAAGGGATTTTTAAATATTTAAAGCAGCTGAAATCTGTGGAGATAAAAATTGCAATATTTAAAGTTAAATACTTTACAATACAATTAATTAAAAGAGAAATCTTAGGGGTGGAGCTGAAAGTACAACTAACTCAGCCCTTCCCTTTTTTGCCCTCTCATCCTTTCCCAATCCATTCTTCTCTTCACCTGGGTAAACATGACCTGTTCTTTCACTGATTCCCATGAGACAGGAAATCTGGGCCCTTGACTGTCCCAGTACCCTTATGCTGGAGCCTTTACAACCTAGCAATGTCTATGTTAAACTGTGCATCCCAGATCTGAACATGTTTTTTCCAGATGTGGTCTGATCAGGACGGAACTATTCCTGTAAGCTGTGTTTCTAAAAGGAATTAATGGTTTTTTATTAGTTTTTTGTTGCTGCTATATTATTGCTAGCTCATTGATCTTTCAGTGCACAAAGCTCTGTTTTAGACAATTGCTATCTAACCATGATTTCCCTGTCTTCTAATTTGTGAAGTTGCTTTTTTCCCCTCATTTAGGCATCTGGGAAAAATATTTTTAAGAAAAATATGTTATCAGCAAATAAGGGGTTGTTTTGTCTCTTTACCTATATGCATTTAATTTCTTTATCTTGTCTTACTGCTGTAGCTAGCTTTTTCTAGTACTATTATCAAATAATAGAGAATAGGCATCCTTGCTTTTCCTCCTTTACTAATAGCTTACATATATGATGCTTGCTTTTGATTTTAGATAAAATACTTTTTTGATATTAAAAAAGGTTCCTTTGCTCCTATGTTTTGTAGGGTTTTTAGCTTAAATGGGTGTTGTACTTTGTCTGAGGTGTTCAGTACTTAGAGATAATTGTGTTTTTTATTTACAATATGGTTCATAATGTCTATTGTTTTCCCAGTGTTGAGCCACCTTTGAATCACTAGTATAAATTTAACTTAGGCATGCATGATTTCTTGAATGAATTGTTGTCAATTTGGTAGAATTTTATTTGAATTTTTTTAATTGATATTCATGAATGAAATTGTATGCTTCTTTCATACTTTATCTTTTCCTGGTTTGGCTAATAGTATTGTATTTGTCTCATGCTTTCTCAATTTTTCGGAATAATTTGTTAGTGTCCAGTAGGTGGTGCAATCTATACAGCACAAAGATCAGAGTCTAAAACCATCCTCAGACACTTAGCAACTGTGTAAGTCTTGAACAAGTCACTTAACTTTACCTCATGAGGTTCCATCTTCTGTCACATGGGGATAATAATAGCACCTAACTCCCAGGGTTGTTGTGAGGATAAAATGAGAAAATATTTTTAAAGTCCTATATTACTGTTAGTAGTAGTAGTAGCTGTATTATTGGTACTCATTGTTCTTTAAAAGTTTGATCGGGGGGTGGCTAGGTGGCACAGTGAATAGAGCACTGACCCTGGAATCAGGAGGACCTGAGTTCAAATTCGGCCTCAGACTTAACACAAAAACTAGACTTGTGACCTTGGGCAAGTCACTTAACCCCAATTGCCCTCCAAAAAGCCAAAAAAAAAAAAAGTTTGATCGAATTCTAACTTGACTCCATCAGAGCAAAGCATTTTTTCCTTTGGCAATTCCTTTATAGCTAATTTTATTTCCTTTTCAAAGATTGTGTATTTAATATCTCCATTTGTTTTTCTGTTAGTTTGAATATTTTTGAAGATATTCCTTTCTTTTGTGTTTGTAGCATATAATTACGTAATTAATTCTGATGTTTATTTTTTGGTTTTATTTTTCTTGTTTGCTATTTTGTAGATTTGACTTTCTGCCCTCTTTAATCAGATTGCCCAAACTTTGTTCATCAGTTTTTTTACTCTCTTCAAAGAATTAGCTTTTAGCTTTATTCTTGATTTTTATGATTTTTCACTTTATCCATTTCTCTTCTAACTCTTAATATCTCTTCTTGTCATTTCTTATGGCATGGGAGTATTCCATTATATTCATACACCATAATTTGTTCAGCCATTTCCCAGCTGATGGTTACTTCCATAGTTTTCAGTTCTTTACCACTACATAAAGAGCTGCAATAAATATTTTTTCATATATCTCTCTCCTCTTTGACTTCTTTGGGGAATAAAGCTGGTAGTGGTATCAATTATCAGTAGTCATTAAATTTGATGTATCTTGGAATGGTCTCCCAATATGTTAGGATATTAACATCCCAGATTCATGCCTTGGCAAGAGAGCAGATATTTCTTTTGTTGCCACATTAAAAATACCTTTACCTTTACCTCTTAGACAGGCATTCCTGTTACTATGCCAAGTTACTATTATTTGTCTCTTCTTGTGATGCTTACTGGCCATTGTTTATTCTTGCCATTTACCTTATTTTACAGATGAGGAAATTGAGACCAACTTAGGTAGCAGGTAGCAGGGGTGAGTCTGCAGATGCACTGATTCTATTTGCCCTTTACTTGCAGGTAAAATTTAGACCATGAAAGCTTAAAATAACTTGCATAACTTTATTTTGATAATATTGACTCCCTTCTCTTTTCTGGTTTATTTGTCTACAACTTTTTCTCTTCCCAGCTATAGAGTTGAGAGTTTCTCCTCTGATGGACATATTTTTTGAGGGAGAATATGTCTCCTAATTGTCAATGATGAAGCCATTGAATATAGCTTTCCTTTCATAACTACAGTACATTGATTTAACATGCCTTTTCTCTAAACTCTTACCCCCCTTCTACCTTCCCTATTATTGTAGAGAGTAGCATCATCTTTCCAGCCCCTGAAACTTGCAACCCTCACTATCTCTCATTCCTCATAGCCACGCTGCTATCAGGCCTGTTGATTTCACCTTGGCAATATCTCTCAAATGCTCTGCTGTCTCTTAACACTGCTACCACTCCAATACATCTCCTTATGCCTGACTTATTACAATAGCCTGCTGGTGGGTCAGCCTGTCTCCAGTCTCCCCCCACTCCATTCCATCCTCCATTCAGCCACTTAAGTGATTTTACTAAAAAGCACAAGTGCATCTATATCAAACACCTCTCCCCCTCCCCCCCCCATAAACTCCAGTGGTTCCAAAATGCCTCCAGGGTCAAATTTAAAAATTCTGTTTGGTGTTCAAAGCCTTGTATAACTTAGACTTCTTCTACCTTTCCAATCCAATCGTCTTCCGTCTATCTCCTGATGCCATGTACTCTTTGATCAAGCAACACTGGCCTCCTTGCTCTTTCAAGAATAAGACACTCCATCTCTCAGGTCTGGGAATTTTCTCTAGCTTTTCTCCACACCTGGAATGCTCTCCCTCCTCCTCTCCACCTACCGACTTTTCTGGCTTCCTTTTAGTCCCAACTAAAATCTCATCTTCTGTAGGAAACCTTTCCCAAAAGCTCTTAATTATTTCCTGTTTATACTTGTAAATTGATATGAATGATGTAATGTATATTCAGAATCTCTGTGCAAAGGGATATGATCTAGGTTGATCACTTTAGAAAGATTACTCTGACAGTACAGTGAAGAGTAGATTGACTAAGGGAGAGCTGGGAGCAGGGGGTCTTATTAGGAATTGTGGTAGCCCCTGGAGAAGTAGTGAGGAGTAATAATAATAGGCAGAATTTATATAACCCTCTAAGACTTGCAAAATGCTTTATATCTTATACCATTTGATCCTCGTGACTACCCTGTGAGGTAGATACTATTATTATCCTCATTTTATAGATTAGATAAGACTGAGAGAGATTAAGTGTCTTAAGCAGGGTCATAGTTACATCCTGGGGCAGGATTTGAACTCCAAGACCAGCACTTTGTCTATATAACTTTGCTGTACTTGAAAAGTCCCAATAGGGATAAATAGTCTTAATTGTAGAATTTTAATATTAGTAAGATTTTCTAGCCCAATTCCTAGCTGAATGCCTTCCACAATATCAACAGGCCTGCTGCTTGAATTGCACCAGTAATGAGTAGTTCCTGACTTTCTGAAATAGCCCGTTATATTTTTTGATAGCCCTGATTATTAGTAAGTTTGTTCTCATATTTATCTTGAGCATTTAGCATAGTGCCTGGCACATAGTAGACAATACCATCTCTGCCCCATTGTCTAGTTGTACTATGAGGGGCTAGGCAGAATCAGTCCATAAGACATTCTTTCAGATATTTGGAGATGAGTGGTAATCACATCCCTTAGTCTTCTTGTGGAAAGATATCCTGTTTCTTCCCATCTCCGTCCTCTCTCCCAAAGTTTTACGTGGCTGTTAAAACTTAGCACTGATAGGCCTTATCTTCCATGAAGGCTTTTACATTAGCATTTTACTCATACCCTTCTAATTATGCTTGTCATATTGTTTTGTAATACAATTATTTGTGTGTGTGTCCTGTTTGATTGTTAGCTCCCTGTGAGCAAAAATTCATCTAAACTTTGTATGTACCTTTCTTCTCCTAACTACTCCTACCCCTCATTCCTCTTTTCTAGCAGTCTACCTAGTAGTCTTTCATACATTTAACAAATACTTGTTGAATAGAATTGAATACCCACTTAGTACTGTTTATTGGCCTATCTGTGGTCTTTATTTTCTTTCCAACTCCTTATGTCTAAGTTTTGGGTTGAGAGTTCAGTAATTAATATTGAAAATCAAGTATTATATTTAAAGTAACTGATTGGTTTTCTAAGCTATTTTCCCAGTGATTAGGTTTTGATTATCTGTAAATGGTATTTATAGTGCTCTTGGAATTACAAAATGCTTTCTTCAAAGTAACATTGAGAAAGATTGATAAATCTAGTATTATTCTTGTTATACAGTTGAGGAAATAGAGGTTCAACATTTATTGATTGCTTATGGTCACTTAGCTAGTGTCAGAACTGGGATTTGAATGCAGATGGCCAGACTCCAAGTCCAGGGCTTTACTGTACATTATGTTGCTTCTTAAAACTATAAATATAGATTGATGCAATTAATTTAACATTTATCTTTATTTCAATCCTTCATCTACTTAATAGAATAGGAGAAGAATTGCTATGTACTCAGTGTTATATTGTGAAAATAAAAATTTGATATGAGAGCATGCTTTGTTAATGTTAGCAATTATAAAGATCTCTTAGGTGGTAAAAGGCTAATCTTAGAATAGAAGAAACTCATTCAAGGACATATGATTTCTTTTAAAGCAGTGATCGAATTGTATGGATTATAATTTTAGTTATGTTAATAAGCTTTGTGTAATCTTAAAATGAAGTGATGCATAAAATCTTAAGGATAACTCATTTCCTTTTGAAATATTTTTGAATATTAATATTTAACGGTTTTCTGATACATTGCTGATATGTCATTTCTATTTTTAATTTGTTGGATCTTATTTTCAGATGTTATATTAGCTCTTGAGAGGTATGCAAAAGTACAACAGTGACATAGTTATTCATTAAAAACCATTTATTAGTTAACAAAAATAATTGAGAGGTTAAGCAGCTGCAGGAGTGAGTATCAAAGGTGGGATTGAGTCCAGGTCCTCTTGACTCCAGAACCAGTCCAATATGTTTTAGAGGGGTAGACTGGTTTTATGGTTCAACTAGGTAATTAAAGACTTTTGTGTCTATTTTTTAATTTTACATTAAGAGTCCTTGGTGGGGGTGGAGGGCATAAGGTTCTGTGCTTCCTTCTCTTAAGTAGGTATAATTGATCCTTGGTTGTTATTGGGTTTATTTTATGATTAGATATTAGGAACATTTAGAGAAGAGAAAATATTTTAAGTGTCATCAATTTAATAGACTAACACCTCCAGATAAATATTTCTGAATTTGTTTTTTAACAGGTATTGGTTGATATTCCCTCAAAAAAGGAGATTCCAATTCTCCTGTGTATGTGTGCCTGCCTCTTATTCAGCTCACTTCTTTCTCTTTTCATCAGGAGTTTACCATTGGAGCCCTCAGTGATCATTCTTATCCAAGGATCAGCCTACCTTTGCTTCTGCTCTTGGATTGCTTTGATATCATTTGCTTTTCTTTTCCTGTGTGATTCCTTGTGCATAATATGTTGCCTACTCATATTTACCTTACACCCCTCAGTTGCCTTTTGGATGATTTGTGCTTTAAGTTCTTTAGAGACTTCAGAGTTCCATGACTTGAAGAATATTGGTATTAGTCATGTATAATATTAAAATATGGAACATCTGGATGGTGTAGATGGAGAGAGGATGGGAGTTCAGATACTTATTAGCTATGTACTCTGGAAAGGTCATTATACTGCTTTCTGCCTCAGTTTCTTACTCTGTATTGTGAGAATAATAATAACACATACCTAGCAGAATTTTTATAAGAGTTAATATTTAAACTTTTTTTATAATTTTATTTTTAATTTTATTAATATAATTTTATTAAAAATTTAATTTTATAAGAGTTAATTGAACTAACATATTTAAAGTGCCATATAAATGTTGGCTGTTATTTCTCAGGAGCCTTTAATAATAAAAGGTAGGCCTTTGTTTCAGAAAGAAGCTTGAGGTCATTTTAAAAAGAATTTTGCATGTTCCCAAAGGTAGGTCTCCAGTCTTTTTCCTCATCCTTTTCAGTCCTTGGCCCAGTTTATTGTCCATTCTCAAAGTTTGTCCAATACATTTGTATTCTGATGGATGAGATCTAAGTTGTCCTGTCATTTCATTATCCGTACAATATATTCTTCATCCACTTGGCTTTTCCTTTGTGGATAGTTAGTCCAAAATTCTAATGAACTATTATTGATAGACCAAGAATGGATTTATTTCATTTATTTAGTTAGTTCAGCTGGCATTTATTAAGCAGGTACTGTGCTAAGAATGACAGAAAAATAGTCCCTGCTTTTAAGAAGCTCATAGCTTGATGGAGGAGACAACATGAAAACTATGTACAAACAAAATGTATTGGAGTTAGTATCAGAGGCAAGGCACTAAGATTAAAGAGCCCTGGGAAAGTCTTCTTGGAGAAAGTAGAGATTGAGTTGAGACTTGAAGGAAGCCAGGGATAGCAGGAGGAAGAGGTGAAGAGAAGAGCATTACAGGCATGGGGGACAGTGAATGAAAACATTGGGAGTCATGAGATGGAGAGTTATTATTTGTCACTGGGTTAGAGTAGTATGTAGAGTGGAGAAAGGCCTAAGAAGACTGGAAAGGTAGGAAAGAATCAGGTTATGAAGAGCTTTCAAAGCCAAACAAGGATTTTATATGTTTGATCATAGAGGAGATTGGGGGGGGGGGTGACTGAGATTTATTGAATGGGGAGGAGAAAGTGATATGGTCAGATCTACACTTTAGGAAGATGAATTTGACAGCTGAGTGGGAAGAGGCTAGGGAGGGAGACCAACCAGCAGGTTATTTCGCAACTCCAGGTGTGAAGGTAAGGTCTGCACCATTGTGGTAGCAGTGTCAGAGGAGAGAAGGATGCTCAGTAGAGTTGTTGTGATGATAGAAATGGTAGGAGTTGACAACCAACTGGGTTTGGAGGATGAGGGAGAGTGAGGGATTAAGGATATGTCCCCCTGAGTGACTGGGAGGATAGTTGTACCTTGGATAGTATTATGGAAGTTAGGAAGAGGGGAGGGATTTTTTGGGAAAATAGTATCTATAATGAGTTCAGATTTAGAATTTATGAGTTGGTTTTGGATTGATTTAGATAGCTTAGATATCTGTGGGCATCTAGATTGAGATGCCTAATAGGTAGTAATTAATGAAAATTACACAAGAGAAACAAGGTAATTATTTCTGTTGGATTATTACATTGTGGCTTATTCTTTTTAAGTGTTTCCCCAGGTATTGGCGAGAAAAAGGAGATTGATAATGTTCTGATTTCTCTTCCACAGTCTTTGAAGATAAGTTGACTATCTTAAAACTATTATTATTTCTTTTTCAGAATACATTAACATCAGGATAAAATTTTAAATATCAAATTTGGATTTTTAATTAAAAAATTATTTTTATCATCTAATATGCTCTAAACTTACCCAGAGTTTCCTGAATTGTGCTACAGGAAGTAATTTTTTAAAAATGAGACAGCAGGGGCAGCTAGGTGGTGAAGTGAATAGAGCATCAGCCCTATCAAGAGGACCTGAGTTCAAATCTGGCCTCAGACAGTTGACAACACTAGCTGTGTGACCTTGGGCAAGTCACTTAACCCCCATTGCCTTGCTTTAGTGAGACAGTTGAGAACAGTGGGAAGAATACGGGATCAGAGGACTTGTTCAAATCCTGGCTTTGTCACTTAATGCCTGTATGCCCTTGGGGAGGTTACTTAATCTCTCTGGGACTCAGTTTGCTTTCTCCGGGAAATGAAATGAGTTAGTCTATGTGACCTCTAGGGTCTGGCTTAACAGTATGGTCTCTCATCTTCAACAGGTGTTATCCAAACATTAGGACACTAGGTGGTGCTATTAGTTAATATATTTATGTTGTTCCTGGAATTTTGCATTCATTTTCTTTTTTTAAATCATGAATTTTTTTCACCAGTTATAAATGCATATGATATATAGCACCATTTAGTATTAAAATGTCAAGGGCATCAGATTGTCATTACTTAACATTTATTTAGTCAGTCTGTAATAGAAACATTGAATGTATTTAGAGTCTTGCTAAGGTATTTAGCCATAGGTTCTACCATTTCAGGATATATTTATTCCAAAAATCTCTAGTAACCTCGTCTCATATGTCTAGAGAGACCAACACCTCTTTTTTTATATTTGCAAAGGCATTACCTTGGCAATTGTAAAATAGCCTGGCTTTTAATCTAGCCAATTTAATTGTCTAATTATGTGTCGGGGGTAGAGGGGGGGATTTTACCATTAAAAGATTGTAATTTGTACAGTTACTCAGATAAATCTTACTTTTATGAGATTTCCCCATTTTTGTGAATATTTTAACAATTTGAATCTTGAGTCCAATTTAAATATTAACAAGTTTAAAATTTTTTTTTCAACACAGGAAAGGAAGCTATGTGCCAGGCACTGTGCTAAATCCTTTATGAATATTATCTCATTTAATCCTCTCATCTGAGAGGTACATGCTATTATCTCCATTTTACAATTGAGGAAACACTGGCAGGCAGGAGTTAAATGACTTGCTCAAGGTCACACAGCTTAGTTTCTGTGGCTGGATTTGAACTGAGGGCTTCCTCCCTCCAGACTGAGTACCTCTCTGTCCACTGCGCCACTCCCTTCTTATTGGGGAATATTCTGGTAGTAATACTAGACCTCCTTCTGGGTGCCCTCTCTGAAGAATACTGACTGCTATTTGGCAAAGTCACTAGTCCCCTTGATTTCTCAGCCTCTATTTCCGTAAATCAGTTTGGGCTAGATGATATATAGGTTCCTGTCTAACTTTAAAATCATCTGATCCTGTGACTGACTATAGTAGCCTTTTTCAATACTTTATTGAGGTTATTCAATAATGTAAACATCTGAGTTGTTGGGTTTTGAGAAGGATTGTTTTTATAACTCTGCTTATCTATGAAGACTTCAGAAATGTAAACTAAAAGCTCTTAATTCTGTTTCCAGAACGTCAACCCATTGTGTAGAAACCTACTGTATATTTACTTAAAGTCACAGAGTATCACAGAGACATGCAGTAACAGTTTGTATCCATGTGGTGGCTGTTGTGTAATATAAATAGAGTTGCTGATTGGGTAGAATAGTTACATAATTTGGCAAGCCCATACAGCTTATAAAAAAAGAAATTCCTTCAGTAGGTCTAGGTATTTAAAGAATAAAAGCCATAGGTTACCATACTGTGAAGTCTCCAACACAGTAACTTGGTGGGCAAGTCAAGATTGAGAGAGACTCTACTCAATAATAAAAATCTTCCATTTTGGTGGTAAGTAACTTTATTTGATCTTAAACTCTACTTAAGTAGAATTAAAAAATAGTTCAGTGCTTCAGTTACCTAGCCTATAATTTAAAGTAAAGGTTAAGAATTATCTAAATACTTGACAGATTTAAAAAGTGGGATTAAAAGTTCAGTTGGCAAAAAATATTTTCCAGTATTTTGAATTTATTATTGTTTAGGATTTTTTTTTATTCATTCTACCAAAATGGGAAAACTACAGACACAACCAATGCAATATATAGTTTGATTCAGGCTTTCCTTTTATGTAAAACGTCAAGGGGAATTGTTTAAGGAGTTATAAAAAGGATGAGATTGTTTGAAATTTTTGGGAAAACAAAAATGGGGAAAATGGGATGGAATATGTTTCAGAAGTTAACTAGAAGAGAAAAATTCTATCATTCTTTAATAGACCACTCTTCATGAATAGCTACTGTCAAAATAATCAGTCACTGTGTAGTCAACAAAAAGATGATGATTCTCAGAGCTAGGTTGTTTCTTGAATGACAAGCTTGCCTTTTTGTAAGTTAAAACCTACCAGAGCTTCGGTTTTTCTGGTATACTTTGATTTTTTTGGTTTACTTAATTTATTTTTTGATTTACTTTGTTATTTTATTTGATTACTTAACATCACCTCTGTGCCATGATGAAGGATTGTAATAGGAATTTTGTGGACAATGTTAAGTACAATGTTAAATCATAAACTAAGTAGATTTTTTTTTAAAGGCACCTATAGTTTTAGTGTTTTGATATTAAAGATAATGCATAGAGATAGTAACATTTTAAAAGCCATCCCTTCAAAACATAAAAAAGCTATTCATAAATCAGTACTGCGGTTTGTTTAAAAGAGTAGATAATTGAGATTTATATGCTTTTAAAAAATCATAGTCCTTAGTGGATTTCTTCATCTTAAACTTATGTGATTCTCTTTGTAGAGTAAAAATTTCACTTGAGTAGTTATGGATACAGATACTTAAAGTCTAGAATATTCATAAGACATGTTTTCATGAAGGGTAAGGAACATTTTATTTTTATTACCTTGTTCACTGTTTATGTTGTTTCTTAACCTGACAGTCATGTAAGATCACATATTCTTTGCTCCAGGCAATTACATTCCAACTTAGGCAGACCAACAAATAAGCTAATGCAGTATTCCAATAGAGAAGGATGAATTTCAGAAGTTCACTGATTTAAGAGTGTTCTCCTTCTGCTCACTCTCACTCTTTTATCATTGGGAGAAAACAGGAAGAAGTTAAATGAGCTATTGCTTAAAATATTTAGCAGAAAATACATTTCAGAAGAAATTTTTAAGATTTACCTGACAAATGAAGAAGAGGTAAGAATTCCAGATAGGGAAGAATATAGAAAGTTGAAATGGAAGAAAAACTACTTATAGATGTTAGTAAACTAATAAACCACCTAGTATGATGCCAAACACTGTATTAAGCACTGTGTGTGGGTACACATATAAAACATTAATTATCTTGAGTCTGAGAGAGAAATCGGTATGAGTGATAACAGAAGTAAGGATGAGAAAATTTAATGTATTGCTGAAAGTGAAAAAGACTTTAAAATTTAAAATGGCATCCAGTTTATTTCTCAAGATTACTTCCAATTAGTGTGTTGAAATCTAGGCAAGAAAGAACTAGTATGTTGGTGAGAGTTTTAGTGAGGGGTATATCATTCTAATGAGCAAAATCATTAGAGTTTAAGAATCTCAGGAGTTAGTTTAGTTAGGAAGGTGCATGATAAATGTTCCCAATTATGTGTGGGAGAGAAGAGTGGTGGAATGATTTTCAACAGGAAAGATAAGTCTACAAGTCCATGAGAAAAGGTAATTCAGTAAATGTTAGAATGGTAGGTAAAGAGCAGTGTAGTAATGGATCCAGGTGAGTTAAAGACACAGCATACTAAGGGAAGGAAAGACTTTAAACCTTATGGGTCATTTGGGAAATTAGGATTTGGGGGGATTTCTTTTATCCTCTTTGTTTACATTCAACCAAATGCCTTCCTCTTCATTTCCTAGCCTCAGAAATGTGATAGAATATCCCTGGGCTTAAGAGCAAAGAGCCTCAAATTATCTTCTTCATCCTGGCACTAATTTGCTTTGTGACTTGGGGCAAGTCACTTCACCTTTGAGCCTCAGTTACCTCATCTCTAAAATGCAGAGGTTGGACTAGATGGACCTTAACGTCCCTTCTAGCTCTAAAATAATTCTCTAAAGCTTACAAAAACTTTGCTATTAAAACCTTATTTACCTTATTAAATAGGGAAAAACCTTATTTACCTTACTTTTGATTGTGAATGAACCAATTCTCAGTGATCAAAAAAGCAAAAGTAGAAAACATTCCCATAAATGGTCTTTATTTCTCTTTCCACTAAAAACAATGTATGTTTCTTTTTTGCTACGTTAAATTTAACAGTGTTTTCTTTTTGCCATTGGACTTTTTTTTCCCGTTAACACATTTTCTCACCCTCATTGGGGAAAAAAAATCTTGTATAATGAATATATAGTTAAGCAAAATTAATTCCCACATTAGCCATTTGTAAAAATGTATATGTTGTTTTGTATCTTGAGTCCATCACCTCTATCAGGACTTGAGTAGCATGCTTCATTATCAGCCCTCTGGAATTTTCATTATTCAGAGGAAGTTCTTAAGTCTTGCAAAGTTGTCTTTTTTTTAATTTAAAAATAATTTTTATTAATAGCTTTTGTTTTTTTCCATGACTAGAATTTCTCACATTTTTTTCCCCATCATTTTTCCCATCAAGGGAAGAATTCTATATAACTAATTTATTTCAGAGGAAAAAAGAAACAAGGGGCGGGTAGGTGGCACAGTGAGTAAAGCGCTGACCCTGAAGTTGGGAGGACCTGAGTTCTGGCCTCAGACACTTAACACCCACACAAAAAAACTAGCTGTGTAACCTTGGGCAAGTTAACCCCAATTGCCCTCCAAAAGGTAAAAAAAAAAAGGGGGGGGGGAAATCAAACTGATCAACACATTGAAAACATCTGCAGAAATATTCAGTGTATCACAACAATTGTCCTACTGCCTCTGTAAAGGAGTAGGGTGGGAATGTCTTCACAAATTTCTACTTTAGGTTCATAGATAAAGAGAAACTTTTACAGGCCTCTCCAGACCATTGACAAAAGCTCTTCAGGGTTTTGGCTGTTCTTTGAACTGATCATGGAGGAGGACTGGTACTGGAAAATGAAACTTCACGAACCTTGCAGCAAGCAGGAAACATGGCAGTCTACTGAATAGTTGGAGCTGTTCTAACTGCTGGTACCATTAGTAGTTAAGAGCAGGAGCAGGGTCCAGAAGCCAGTCCTTATCAATCTACAGTTTGTACAAATCTGGGGATACGTGCATGCATTTCATGGTGTTGATGTTGAGTCTCTAAGAGGAATTTCCATAGTATCATGTGATAAAAAGCAGCAAGAGAGCCTGGATAGCATGGACAGGAAGTAGGAATGTCTGGGGTGGCATTCTGGAAGTGATTGGATTGAATTTACCACCATGGAGTAGTTCAGTGCTTGGTTTTCTTCATATTCCAGTGTCAGAGCCCAAGGGTCTTTTGTTTCTGGCTGAACAGTATCCATGGAAATGGACTGGATTTGGGCACTTCTTTGCCAAGTCCCCAAAGTGATGTGTCTGATCCTGGGGCAATGACTTCTATTTTCCCACTTGCCCATCAAACTCAGTGTGTTAGCGTGTACTCCTAATGTTGAGGTTTAGTGTTTAGGGGTGCACAAGAATCCAAAATACCACCACATCGCGTCCTGCTGTATGAAAAAGTTGTTTGTCTTTACAATGTTGTTGTTATTGTATAAATTGTTTTCCTAGTTCTGTTTACTTCACTCTGCATCAGTTCATGGAAATCTCAGGTTTTTCTGAAACTGTCTTTTCAACACAATAATATTCTGTTACATTCATATGCTATAATTTGTCCCACCATTCCTTAGTTGATGAGCACTCCCTTACTTTCCAGTTCTTTGCTACTACTAAAAGAGTGACTATAAATCTTTTTGTACAAACTGTTCCTTCCCTCCTCTTTCACCTTAAAAACCACCTTGTGTGGTGTAGGCAGGCCTAGTAATAACATTTCCTAATATTTTTGTCCACAATGCTATCATTTTCCTAAAGATAATTAAATAATAAAAACAATTTTTTCAGTTCTTACTGTCCATAGTTTTATAGAACTAATCTTTGGATTTGGTTCTACAGCTGGCACTTCTGCTTGGTTCTGCTGGTCTAATTTTTTATTCTTTGCCTATTAGAAGATAGTGTTCAGCATAGCTACCTTATGATGTGTTTTAAAGTCTTAGAAGAGTAAGAACACTGCCTTTTATTTTATTATTTTTTAACTAAATTTTTTAATCAACAAAAATCAGCTCTCTCCCCCACTCCCTATTAAGAATGAAAGAAAAAAAAGCAACCTTGTGTAAATGTGTGTGTGTGTATAGGTAGATAGATATAGTCAAGCAAAATAAGTGCCCACATTAGCCATATCTAAAAGGGAAATATGCATGTATTTATATATGTATGTGGGTGTATGTATGCATGTACATATATACACATGTATCATTCCGTGTCTGATCTCCATCAGGAAGTAAATTACATGTTTCATCATTAGTTTTCTGAAATCATAGTTGGTCATTACACTGGCTAGAGTTTCAGTCTTTCAGAACTGTTTGTCCCTATGATACTATTGTCACTCTAAAAATCGTTCTCCTGATTATCTTAATTCCAACAAGTCTTGCCAGGTTTCTCTGAAACCAGCCCTTCATCATTTTTTATAGCAGAACAGCACTTTATCATATCTATATACTATAATCTATGTAACCCTTCCCCAATTGATGGGCATCCCTCATATTCCAATTCTTTACCACCTCAAAAAGTCATAAATATCTTTGTATATCCTTATATATAACTTTTTTTATATATAACTTTGTATATCCTTATATATAACTATAGTTTATTTTTCTTGGGACTAATTCTTCCCTTCATCTCCCTTCCCTCTTAATTTTCCCTTCTCTTAACTATTTCCTTGTTGAATGAAATGTATTTTTGTACTCAAGTGTGTGTCTCTGTGTGTGTGTGTGTGTGTGTGTGTGTGTCTGTCTGTCTGTATTCTTCCCTTCTTTGACCATTTCAGATAAGAAATGTTTAGGTGTCAGTTGTTCCTTCTATCACTTCCTCATTTTTATAGATTTCTATTTATCAATCTGTTTATGTGGGATGATTTTCTCTAACCTCCCTGCCTCAGTTGTTCCTTTTTTGAGAGGAGGGAAATTGGGGTTAAGTGACTTGCCCAAGGTCACACGGCTAGTTTTTGTGTTAAGTGTCTGAGGCCGGATTTGAACTCAGATCCTCCTGACTCCAGGAGTGTATTCCTTTTCTCCTTCCTTTCTCTTCTTCTTTTAAGATCATTAAGACATAATAGAACCACTTCTAGATCTCTGTGACCACTGATGATGATTGGGTTTTGTGGTGAATAAAATTGCAACACAGGCCCACTGAGACACAGTTTTCTCCAGGGCAAGATAGCATTTTATTAAAAGTAACATGTAAACTGTTAGTAAAATGGGTCATGTTGGTCATCTCAGCCAAAAAACCAGGGACCCGAGCATGATCACTTAGGCTAACCAATAGATAGGATCAGTGCAGCTTCTCTCAGGGATCAGAGACCCTGAGTAAGAACAACACATGATCTTGAAACTTATGTGTGTCTTCCTTTTGATTGACTTGACAAGGCAGTGCTTGCTCCTGGCAAATGTAAAACTATCCTGATTGGTAGACCTTTCTTTTAGTGAGGAGGTGGATTAAGAGTTACCTTAGCTTGTCCTTATTACTTCCTCTTTGGGAATTTGTAATAATCCTCAAGTGATAGGATTAGTCTTCAGTTAAGGAAAGTGGGTTTTCTGTGAAGCCCATCACCACTCCTTTCTCTTGGCAATTAAGGAATACTAATTGCTCTATGAGATTCACTTGCCTCTAGCAATCTTGGCTGGAAAAATAAAAACCATCTCAATGAGTTCATCCCCCCCACTTTGATTTCCCTCTTGGAGACCAAGTTACCCCTAACTTTGATGAGGAAGAGCGAGGACATGAGAGTATTCCCCTGGGGAGGGCCTAACCTAAGCTGGTACAGAAGGGGGGAATACCACTTGAATCTTGGATTGGAGGTGGCAGGACTAGAAGTGATCACATTCTTCTTACCATGCTTTAGTTCCAATTGGGAGAGATCTTTTGAGACAAGGTTTTGATAAAATGGGGAAAAGGATAGATTACAGAGTAATGATAATTACCAAATGATACAGTATAACATTAATTTTCTTCAGCTTGGGAGGACCACATATCATAATAAAACCTTCTTTAGTTCATTGTCATTGTTCATTTGACCTTACTGTTTTGTGTTTCTCTTAACTCCAAGTGTTTAAACTTCCAAGTTTCTCTTCAACTTTGTTCCTTTCATTAAGAATGCTTGGAAGTTCTGTATTTCATTAAAGGTCAATGTATTCCCCTGTAGGATTATACTCATTTTGGCTGGGTAAGTAATTTTTGGCTGTAAGCCTATAATCCTTTGCCTTCTAGAATATCATTCCAAATTCTCCATTCTTTTATAGAGATTGCTACTAAGTCACGTCTGATTCTAACTATGGCTCCTTTACTTGAATTCATTGCTAATAACTTCTTTCAGTATTTTTTCTTTGACCTATAATCTCTGGATTTAACTCTAATGTTGTTCTAGGGAGTTTTCACTTTGGAGTTTCTTTCAGGACCAGTAAAGTCTGTTTATACTTTGCCCTCTGGTTCTAAGAGATTTGGGCAGTTTTCTAAGATTTCTTGAAATGTGCTGTGTATGCCCTTTTTTTAGGGCATCATGGCTTTTAGGTAGTCCCATGATTCTTTTTTTAATTTTGCTTTTTGCAGGGCAATTGGGGTTAAGTGACTTGCCCAAGGTCACATGGCTAGTAAGTGTTAAATGTTTGAGGTCTGATTTGAACTCAGGTCCTGACTCCAGGGCTGGTGCTGTATTAACTGTGCCACCTAGTGCCCCTTGTCGCATGATTCTTTTTTTTTTTTTAAGCAATTGGGGTTAAGTAACTTGCTCAAGGTTACACAGTCAGCTATTTCTAGGTGGGTGCTAAGTATCTGAGCCTGGATTCGATCCCCAGGTCATCCCGACACTGGGGCCCGTGCTCTTACTTGCTATGCTACCTGGCTGCCCCTAGTCACATGATTCTTAAATTATTTCTCCTTCTGTTTTACAGGTCAGTTGTTTTTGCTATGAGATACTGTATCAGCAATGCCATATTCAAAACGCCTATGGAAATTACAGATATGCTGATATAATTATCCATCACAAGATACATCAGGTTTGCCATATGGGGGAATAAGCTAGAAAATTTATTAAAATACCAAAAGACCGAGTCCCAAAACCAGAAAGTGAAAGCCATCAGAGTAGTTATGACATTGGCACAGGTAGATAAAGTAGAAAGCACCCACATTCTCAAGCCTTTAAAACAGAACAGGCTACCTCAGGCAAAGGTCCTCCTTTCCCTACTCACAGCAATCACCCAGGGTCCAGGAAGTGTGCTCCCAGCAGCTCCGGCCCCTGGCAGTCCTCAGCAGGAGTCCTTAGCAGAAATTCTGTCTTACTCAAAAAGGGCTTCGCGCTGCTGCCGCTGCCGCTGCCTCTGCTGTTGCTGCTGCTGCCGCCGCCTCCGCCATCACCGCCACTGCTAGCCACTGCAGGAACTCTAGTAGCTTGGCTTCGCTTCCTCTTGCTCCGCCCCTTCCTGCTACATCAGCAAGTCCAATGGGGCATGGAAGATCTTTAAATCCCATAACCCTTACAGATACCTTACATTTTCTACATCTTTTTCAGTCTTTTGACTTTGTTTAATATTTCTTGTCTTAGGCAGCTAGGTAGTACATTGGTATGGGACTAGATTTTGAGTCAGAAAGAACTGCATTTTCAAGTCTTTTATTGGGTCATGTAAATGCTAGCTGTTATTATTACTGTAATCAGAATCATTGGCTACTTTTTGGTCCTTTCTGTAAAATGTCCACTCTAAAGTGGGGATAATAATAGACTTACTTACCTTGCAGGGTTGTTGTGAGTCTCAGAACTGAGACTCCTGGAGCATACCGTGTTTCTCCGATAATAAGACACTGTCTTATTAACTTTTTTGTACAGAAAAAACACCAGAGGGCTTATTTTCAGGGGAGGGCTTATTTTAATGAGCATTGACAGCAATTTTAATAAACAGGTAAATGTGAACAAAAAAATGTACCTTTATTCAATAATGAATTCAATAAAGAACAGGATGACGCGCTCACTGCTGCAGCTCTGATTGGATGCAGCTCGGAGCGCAGTGTGCGTTTCACGGGGCGGGGGGGACGGTGCATACAGAGGGTACCGTAATGTAGCGTGTAGCGCAGGGGATCACCTTCACTACAGCAGCAATCTCAATAGGGCTTATTTTCGGGGGAGGGCTTATTTTAGAGGAATCTTACACAGTAAGGGGAGGGCTTATTTTTGGGATAGGTCTTATTATCAGGGAAACACGGTAGTAGGAACTAAAGAAATGTTTATTCCTTCCCTCCCTACCTCCACTCTAGTTTTCAGGGGAGTTTTTTTGCTTGGGCAAGGTTATTCACCTCTTTGTGCCAAGTTTCCCATTCTTTCTTCCATAACATTCTTTTCCAGTTTTTTTTTTTCCTTCTAGTACCATCATCTCACTTATAAAAACATTTTTAAAACTTTATCTTTTCCAAGAGTTCTAGATGAATTTATGCCCCAGTTGTGCATTTCTTTGAGGCTTTGCTTGTAGATGTTTGAGTCATTCTCTTTTTCTGGGTTCATGCTTGAGCATCCCTGTTACCATAACTTTTTATAGTGGGATTCTTTTTTTGTTTGCTCAAGTCCACTTATGACTTCAGGCTTTATGTTAGGACCAGGCTCTGTGTGCTTCTGGAAGATAAGTCTGGACTGATCCTGGGGTTAATAAGTGGTGTGTTATTCCAGGCTCTCAGGGACAAATCAAGACCATAGACCTGAAAACTTTCAGCGTTCTTTCCAAAGTAGTCTGTTCCAGGACAAGGCCTGAGCACTGCCCTGGTACCGCTCTCCCCTTGCTCCCACCCTCTAGATCTTCAGCTTCCTGACCTGAATTTGGGTTTGAACAACAGTAAACTGCTACTACACTCAGCTGTTATCATCCAGCAGCAAATCTCTGCGGGTTCTGTGAGACAGAACTGCAGCCTTGCCTTTGGTCTGGGTTTCCTGCCCTGGTTATTCCTCTGCAGGCTTCAGACTGGGCTAGAAGTTGGGACTGAGAAGCCACTCTGGTCCTAGGGTCTGAGCTCCACCACTGTTGCTTGCTTCTGAATTTCTTCTTTGCTGGTTACACAGGTTCAGGCCCCACAAATACTTCTCACTTCTGCTTAGCTTCCTCAGTCTGTCCCAATGTGACCTGGGATTGGGGAGAGGGCAGCAGAGATGCCAGTTGGCACTTATTCAGGCACCCCATGCAAGGTGCTGTCCTAGCGCACAGCCTTTCCTGTTCTGGAGTACTTCAGGCCACGCCCTGGACCTAACATCCACAGACCTCTTTTTTAGTCTCCCTGGGTGAACAAGGGATGGAAAAGTGATTCACTGTCATTTTTCTCTTGGATTTCCTCATCAGGATCTGGGGGAGACAGCATCTCACAGTATTTCCTAATACGAAATACTTTTCAAAGTATGCCTTGAATTCTTCCACGTCCATGCATAATTTGTTACAATTTTATTCAGTTCTCTTTTTTAAAAATTCATTATTTGCATCAGATGTTGCATTAAACTAGCGAATTAATTTATGGAGCATTAAAATTTTTGTGAGAATCATAAATCCTTTAATATTCAATACCTCACCAGTTATTTCTGTTGTATAGTTATATTTATAAAAATAATATTCAAGTCTTGAGTTAGTTTCCAGATATTTAATGTTTTTCATCGTAAGTGATGTTTCTTTTTTTAAAAAACATTTTCCTGATTTGTTTTTATATAAGAATGGATATTATTTAACTGATTTAACCTTTATTCTAAACCCTTGTTGTATTTATTTTATATTAGTTTGATTTTTTGTTAATGTTATCTGTGAATAATATTTTTTTTTATTAATTTGTTTCCTTTTAGTTTACAGGATTCAATTCCACAATTCCTTGAATTTCACATTTTGTCCCCCTCCTTCCCCTCCCCCCCCATGGCAGCTTATAGTCAAGTATAGGATCTGTAAATACTTTCACATTATACATTGGTCAGGTTATAAGGACGGATTGTACCAGCTGGAATGAAAAATGGTAAAGAGGACATAAAACCAAATAAGAGAACGAAAAAGATCAGGTATTTTGCTTCCACCTGGATATAAACTTAGTTCTTTCTAGTTCTTTCTCTGGATGTACATTTTTCTCTCCATCATGAGTCTTTTGGGATTGACTTATATCACTGCATTGCTGAGAAGAGTCCAGGCTATCAAAGTTGGTCATCACACATACGTTGTGTCTGTAATTGTGTACAGATTTCTCCTGGTTCTACTCTTCTCACTCAGCATCAGTTCTTTTAAGCCTCTCCAGGTAAATATGAAGACTGCTTGCTTCTCGTTTCTTATAGCACAGTAGTATTCCATAACATGCATATACCACAACTTGTTCAGCCATTCCCCAATTGATGGGCACCCCCTTAATTTCCAGTTCTTTGCCACCACAAAAAGAGCTGCTATAAACATTTTTGTACATATGGGTCTTTCTCCCATTTCTATGATCCCTTTGGGATATAACCCTAGGAGTGGTATTGCTGGATCAAAGGGTATGAAAGTATTTATAGCCCTTTGGGCATAATTCCAGATTGCTCTCCAGAAAGGCTGGATCAGTTCACAACTCCACCAACAATGCATTAGTGTTCCAGTTTGCCCACATCCTCTCCAGCATTTGTCATTTTCCTGTTTTGTCATCTTAGCCAATCTGACTGGTGAGATGTGGTACCTCAGAGTTGTTTTGATTTGCATTTCTCTAATCAATAGTGATTTAGAGCATTTCTTCATGTGCTTATAGATAGCTTTAATTTCTTTCTCTGAAAACTGCCTGTTCATATCCTCTGACCATTTATCAATTGGGGATGTTAATAATATTTTGAAAAGTTCATTTGTAGCATTAATTGTTTTAATTTCTTTTTCTAGTCTAAATGATATGGCTACCATTTTTTAAAGTTTATTTCACTTTTGTTTCAACATCTTCATTTCCTCTAATAGCCTCTCCTTTTCTCTTTTCCTGAAGACTATCACTTGTTTTAACAAAGAATTTAAAAAGATTAAAAACTCTTCAAAACTCCTCACCAACACCTCTACAACCCAGTCTGAAACAATATGCAATGTTCCGGACCTTAATCCCCTACTTCTGCAAACAAGGGAGCAAAATCCATTATAACTCTTCTTTAGGGCCAAACTTGGTCATTGTAATTTCACAGCATTCAGGCTTAATTTCTCGTGGTTCTTGCTCATCATCAGATCATGTTGCATGGGTTAGAACACCTACCCCAGAATTTAATAAAAAACTCAGAAGCTTCTCAAGGTAGGAACAGAAAGCATTTATTCAATTCTTGGAAGAAAGGGGCATCACCTCCACTAGGACAGACTAGTGGAAGGAGGCCGGTCACAGAAAACAAAATGTGGTTGTATAGCCTTCCACAGACAACCCCTCCCACTGACCTTACCGTCATTGGTTGAGAGCTCGGGCCTCACAATCTAGCAGGGAAATCTACCCCTGATACAAAGAACAAGGAAACAATCTTCAACCAATGAAAACCAATCTTGAGCCAATGTAAAGCATTTAATACCTTATTTGGCAGTGGGTGATAGTAGGGGAGGGGTAAGTTTTAGATTTGGTTTCCCAGAAAGCCAAATTTAGGCCTTTCTACAGAAGAAACCCAGCTTCAGTTTGGAGCACTGTCTCCATTTTATGAAAATGCTTTCACTTACTTCACTCATGGTCCTGTGAGAACAAGCAGATATGATGATCCCACAGATTTAGTATACCACATGCAGACGTGCTTACATCCTGTGTTCCCATGCCTTCTCCTGGATCACTTCTGGGTCAGCAGCTTGTTTTCACAGAAAAACTGAATTGAAAGCCCAGCCTTAAATTCTATAAGAAGTCTTTACCATCCCCACACAATATTTTATATTCTGCATCAGATTATATAAATCTTCCCATGTTCTTCTATGGTTTTTATGGTCATTGTTTAATATTCCATTATGTTTATGTGTCCTGCTTGTTTATCCATTCTCAAATTGATGGACTTCTATTTTCTTTCTGGTTTTTGTTTCTATTAAGAACAGTTGTTTAATTTTTTTTTTGACGTATCTGAAAGTTGACTAGTTTTTTTTTTTTTCATTTTTGTTTTCCAGGGCCAGTGCTTTACTCACTGCGCCACCTAGCCGCCCCATATTACTAGTATTTCTAAGTGTTCTGTAAAAATGAAGTAGTCAAAGCAAGCACCCTCATTTTTATAGGGGCATTTTTTTTAGCCAATAGTATCTATCACATAGGAAGTGCTTTAATAAATGCTTGAAGAATTTAATTGAATTGGGAATCTTGCTACTCTTTTCCCATTAGACTCTTATTTTGAAATCATTAATTTTTTATTGTGTTTAGGAAAAGAGATTTTAATTTCTTTTTAATGTGTTTTAAAACTAATAATTTACATCAGTCTTTTCTGTGTTATTTTTGACTTTTAAAAAATAAATTTTGCTATCTTTTGTGTTTCTATTTAAACATTTATTTTTTAATTAAAAAGCATTGGAAAAAAAAAACCCATCCATCTCTCTGATGTCCCTGTTCTCCACCCTGCCCCATACCTCTCACCCCCACATTGGGCAATAAAAAAAGAAACCTAAAAAATAACAGTCAAGCAGAACAAATTCCCGTATTCCGGTATGTCCCGAAATGTGTGATAATTTTTGCATTTTAAATTTATCACTTTTCTGTCAGAAAGTAGGTGAGTGGGTATGTTTTATCTTTTTTCTTTTGGACTTAGAATTTATCATTATGTTGATCAGAGTTTTAAAGTCTTTCAGAGTTTATCTCTATGATGTTATTTTATAAATTGTTCTCATAGTTCTGCTCATTTCACTGTATCAGTTCATAAAGGTCTCACTTTCCTCTGAAATTAGTCACTTTATCATTTCTTGTGGCACAATAATTATTTCATTAAATGATTTAATTCCATTCAATTCATACTATTCAAGTATAAATTCAAGTACTAGGACTTATTTAGTTATTCCTCAATAGGACACTACTTTAGTTTCAAATTCTGGCCATCCCCAAAAGAACTGGTATAAATGTTTTTGTACAGATCATTTTCTTTCTCTGATTTTTTTTTTTCAGGGTATTGGGATAGCTGAGTCAGTGGCACAGTTTGATAACTTTCTGGGCATAATTCCAAATTGCTTTCCAGAAGGGTTAGACCAGTTCCCGGTTTCATCAATAGTGCATTCTTGTACTTCTCTTTCTACTGCCCCATCATCTTGTCATTCTTGCAGTTTGATAGATACTGTGTGTAACCTTAAAGTTGCTTTCTGGCATTTCTCTAATTATTAGTAACTTAGAGCACCTTTTTTTTTTTTTAAGAACATCTTTTAATATGATTATTGATAGTTTGTATTCCTTACTTTTAAAACTTCTTGTTCATATCCTTTGACTTTTTGATAATGGCTCTTGATGTTTAATTTTAATGATTTTCTTTTTATCTTGAGTACAAGCCCTTCACCAGAGAAACTTGTTGCAAAGATTTTTTTTCCTCATTAACTTGTTTTTTTTTCTTTCTGATATTTACTACGTTAGATTTGTGCAAAAACTTTAAAATTTTGTATAAACAAAATTAACCATTTCAAATTGTGTGATGCTCTTTATTTCTTCTTCAGTCATGAACTTTCCCCCATCTATAGATCTTATAGTGGTAATTCCTTGCTTCTCTGATTTGTTTATGATTTGACCTTTTATATCTAGGTCATGTATCCATTTGGAATGTATCTTGTTATGTATTGAGAGGTTTCTTTTAATCCTGATTTTCTTGGAGTGCTTTCCAGTTTTCCCAGCAGTTTTTACATTAGTGAATCCCACCCCTAGTAATTGGGGTCTTTGTGTTTGTCAAATATCAGGCTATTGTGTTTATTTCCTTATATTGCACTGACTTCTTTCTCCTTTTATAAAAAACCAGGACCAAATTGTTTTAATGTTTACTATTTTGTAGCACTGTTTGAGATTTGGTACTGAAAAATCCCTTTCTGACTTTTTTTCCATTTTACCCTTGAGATTTTTTACCTTTATTTCTCCATATGTTTTTTTAAAAATTCCCCTTTTATAAAATATTCTTTGGAGAATCTGATAGGCACAACATTGAATTTTAAAATATATTTTAAAATCCTCCCCAAAGTAATATCCAATACAAGTTTCAATGTAATAGTCACACAAAAGATAAATTTAGCTTCAATGGAAAACAAAAATACTTGGTTTTCTGTTAGGGTATTTAACTTATTTATAGAAGGGAACTGTGTATACCCTTGGGTAAGATCTTTCTTTCCCTGAAAACTAATCACTGGTTCTGCCTTCACCTAGGAATAAGAGATTATAGCCTCCATTTAAGGGGAAGCCCAGAGAGATAAAAACAAGGATTGTTTGTTTTAAATAACTTCTGTAGATTGAGGAGAATTGTGATAGTGAATTGACTTGAGGACAAGCAAAGAAAAAAATTGGGGGAACTAGATGGTAGAGAGCAGCTAAGTGGCACAGTGGATAGACATCTGGACCCGGAGTCAGGAAGACTCATCTTCCTGGGTTCTAATATGACCTCAGACAGTGTGTGATACTGTGTGACTCTGTGCAAGTTACTTCACCCTGTTTGCTTCAGTTTTATCCTCTATAAAATGACCTGGAGAAGGAGATGCTAAACCACTCCAGTATCTTTGCCAAGAAAACACCAAATGGGTCATGAAGGACTGAAATGATTGAATAACAAAAAGCTGGTAGAGAGAAAGAGCTAGCCAAGGCCCTTGAAAATGAGCATGGCTTCTTAATTTGCCTGGGTCCCTGAACTATGAAATTGGATGGAAAAAATGTAACATCTTTATCCTGTATGTGTTTTATTTTATACATTTTAAAACATTCTGAGAAGGGATCCATTGGTTTCATATTTCTGCCCTGGGGGAGGGAACAGGTCCATGGCATATATAAAAGTAACAAATCTTTAGAAAAGTGAGATTCTGTAGGAACTATGGAACAATTATTTTCTTTTTATTTTATGATTTTTTTTTACTACTAATTTGTTTTACTACTTCCCTTCATCCTTATTTCCCACATTGTGATATTTTGTAGCAAATCTCTTACAATAACTAAAAGAAAGGTCAGGGTTCTGTTTCCTGGGGGCAAGACAAAAGAGGAGAGGAACCTACATTGATAACTTGGAATTGGGAACCCATTGAACAGAGGGAAAGTGTTGGCAGCTAGAATCCAATAGAGGACACCTGGGAATTTTGTGATTTTTCTGGTGAAAGGGAAAAAAATAATATCTTAAGTAATTGTGGCCCAGGGACTGACCCCTTAACTGTGGCTTTTAGGTATTATAGTTTTAAGAAGCTACTTTGCTTCAATTTTAAATTACAAGATAAAAAGAGAACCAGCCCCAGTCTCTAGTGGTTCCTTGTTAAGTACCTTAATTCTGGAGAAATGGACCTTCTATTTTGTGGAATACTTCATTTGTAATACTGGAGTCCTGCCTCTTAACCCTGCTGCCAGTGTCCCTCCCCTACTACTCTGATCTTGGAGTCTCAGCTATTTGTTACCTGCTTCTTCACTTCTTTCACAAGAAAGTTCATAAGAAGTGTTCGTAGCCTGCCATGCTGAGAGTAAGCAAACATGTTCTAATATCATTCTAGAAGAAATAATCAGTAATTTCATTTGATCTGAATTTTGTTGCATTTGTACCATTAGTCTCAGATTAATGTCAGATAAGCAGTTTTTAAAAGCACCTAGTATGTGTTGAGCCCAGAGGTTATAAAATATTGTCATAAAATGGTGATAAAAATTTGTTTTTGTGGCTCTACATATTTTCATCTCGGTTTTTTCAGTCATTCCTCAATTAGTGGGCATCTATTTTGGAATTGTTACTGTGAGATATATGAAACTTTTGTCTCTGTCTTTTGAGCCTCTTTGGGTATATGCCCAAGAGGGGAATCCCTGTGTCAAAGGGGCAAACAGTTCAGAAACTTTTCTTGCATGACTCCAGATTGTTTGTTTTGGCAGCATGGAAAGAACATGGAGAGAATGCCAGCTCTGGAGTCAAAGGACCTGGGTTTCAGTTCTTACTGCTCTTACTGTATGTGTGACTTGGCACAAGCTGCTTCACATCCATGGACCTCATTTTCCTCCTGTGTAAAATGAAGGCAGTTGGACTTGGTGATTTCTGAGGTCCCTTCCAGATCCTATGAATGAGCCGGTATATGATCCCACTCACAGTAAGGCAGCATGCCTGGCTTTCCACAGCCCTTCCAGTTTTGTGGGTGTGCAGTATAATCTCCACGTGTTCTAACTTAAATGTCTCATTGTTTTTAATGGTTTGGAACATTTTTTTCATGTGATTGCATTTCAGTTAATCAATAAACGTTTTTAAGTGCCTACTATGTGCTAGGCACTGTGCTAAGTGCTGGGGATATAAAATGAAGCGAAAGACAGTATCTGCCCTCAAGGAGTTTGCAGTCTAATGGGTCAGACAACATGTAGACAGATATGTCCAAAGCAAGCTCCACATATGATAAATTGGAAATAATTAACAGAGGGAAGACACCAGAACTGAGAGGTAGGTGAAGGTTTCCTGTAGAAGGTAGAATTTTGGTTGGGAAGAAAATCAGGAAGGTAAGAAGTGGAGGGAGAGCATTCCAGGCATGGGGGACAGGCAGAGAAAATGCCCAGAGCTGAGAGATAGAGTGTCTTGTTCATGAAACAGCCAGGAGACTAGTGTCACTGGATTGAACAATGCTTGGAGGGGAGTAAGGTATAAGACAATCAGAAAGGTAGGAGGGCATTATATTATGAAGAGCTCTGAATGTCAAACATTTTTTTATTTGCTCCTAGAGTCAGTGGGGAACCTTTGGAGATTTTAGGAAATGTGTTTTAGGAAAATCACTTTTTAGTGGCTGAATGGAGGATAGATTGGGCTTGAGAGAGACTAGGCTATTACAATAGTCCAGGCATTAGGTGATGAGGACTTGCATTAGAGTAGTGACAGTGTCAGAGGAGATAATGGGCCATATTTGAGAGATGCAGAGGTAAAATCAACGGGCCTTAGCAACAAATAGGATATGGGGTTTGGTGGTTAGTGATAGTATAGGGGATAAGTGATAGTGAGGAGTCAAGGGTGACACCTAGGTTGAAGGACTGGAAGGATGGTATGACCCTTTACAGTAATAAGGTTGAAGGGGGGCAGGGATCAGATTAGGGGGAAAGATAGTGAGTTTACTTTTGGGATATATTGAGTTTATATCTAATGGAAATCCAGTTTGGGATATCTGAAAGGCAGTTGGAGATGTGAAATTGGAAGTCATTAGAGAGGTTGAGGCAGGAAAGATAGATCTGAGAATCCTCAGCATAGAGATGGTAATTAAATCCATGGGAGTTGATGAGATCACCAAGTGAAGTAGAATAGTGGGAAAAGACAATGAGGGTCCAGGACAGAACCTTGACTGTTAGAGGGCATGATATGGAGGAGGATCCAGGAAAGGAGACAGAGAAGATGTGGTTAGATAGGTAAGAGGAGAACCAGGAGAGAGTAGTGTCCTGAAAACTAAGAGAAAAGAAAATATAGAAGAGAGAGTTATGAATAGTGTCAAAGGCTACTGGGAGTTCAAGGAGAAGGAGGATTGAGAAAAGGCCATTGGATTTGGCAACTAAGAGATCATTAGTAACTTTGGAGGTCGGAGTTTTAGTGGAATGATAAGGTCAGAAGCCAGAGTGTAAGTGGAGAGGGACCTATGGCTTTTTTTTTTTTTTGAGAAGTTAAGCTATAAAATAAAATAAAAAAAGATTCCTAAATGGAGGCCTAGGTAGCTGAGAAAGCAAGCATTTTATAAATCAATCAATTGATCAATAAACATTTATTAAATAACTACTAAAAAAAAGAAGTTAAGCTATAAAGGGCAAAAGAAATATAGGATGATAATTGGGGATGGATGGATCAAGTGAGGTTTTCAGTATAGGGGAGAAGTGAGCATGTTTGTAGGTAGTGGGAAATGAACCAACAGAGAGGGAAAGATTAAAAAAAGTGAAATAATGAGGAAGACAGAGGCAACAGCCTATTAGAGGAGTGGAGATGGAATGAGATCCCTTGAACAAATAGAGGAATTTGCCTTGGTAAAGAATAAGGCTGTTTTATCAAGGCATGAAGGAGGAGACAGTGGCAGAAGTCACCTGAGTGATAAGAGATGAGGAAGAGGAGAGAAAAGGGAGTTTGTAGTGTGAATGGCCTCAGTTTTAGGCGAAAGTCTCAGCTGAGAGAGTGGGGGACGGGGAGCTATAGGAGGTTTGAGGAGGTCTGAAAAGGTTAGGAAGAACCACTGTGCTGAGTGGGATGGTGAGTTGATAAAGGAAGTATAGTAGTATTGCCAAGGGCCCATTTGAAATTATGTAATATAAATTTGTAATGGACTCAGAATAGTTGCATGATTTTTTCCATATTCATTTAGCATCATGTATTTAGGAGTGAATGTGATAAATGGTGGGAGTGATCTAGGGCTGAGGCTTAATTGGGAGTAATTGGTGGATAATAGGGACCAAGTCTTCAAGAGTGGAGGACAATGTAGAGTTGAATTGGTTCTTCAAGGAGTTAAGATGGAGAGGAGAGAGTGGCTAGTGTAGTAGGGGAGATGGCCTGGGAGAGAATTAAGGGGTCAGGGATTTGGAGGGCAGAATATGGATGAAGAGTAGGGCTTTTTAAAGGGAAGGCAGAGGGAAAGGTGAAAACCAATAGATTATGGTCAGATAAGGGAATTCCATAATTCTTGAACATAGAGAGGTGATATTCTTTGCCTCTCTTTAATTTCTGTCCATTGGTTCTTAGTTCTGCATTCTGGAGCAATGCTAATATGTATATCTTATCTTCCTTATGACAGCCTTTCAAATATTTGAAGACAGAAAATCCTTTTCCCCTTTTACTTCTTACCTTATATTATTAAATTTATCTGTATATAGAACATGTATTTCTCCCAACTTATCATTCCCCTAGGAGACTACTATACTCTATGAAGGTAAGAACTCTGTTGCTTTGTCTTTGTATCCCCAACACCTAGCATGATGTCCACTGAAATATTTACTCAATTGAATTAATTGTATGATGTTGGGCAAGATGAAGTCTTGTATCCTCATTTGTAAAATGGGAATACCATGTTTCCCCGATAATAAGACACTGTCTTAAATTTTTTTGGACAGAAAAACACCAGAGGGCTTATTTTCAGGGGGGGGCTTATTTTAATGAACATTGACAGCAATTTTAATAAACAGGTAAATGTGAACAAAAAAACGTACCTTTATTCAATAATGAATTCAATAAAGAATAGGATGACACACTCACTGCTGCAGCTCTGATTGGATGCAGCTCGGAGCGCGGCGTGCGTTTCACGGGGGGGGGCGGTGCATACAGAGGGTACTGTAATGTAGCGTGTAGCGCAGGGGATCACCTTCACTACAGTAGCAATCTCAATAGGGCTTATTTTCGGGGGAGGGCTTATTTTAGAGGAATCTTACACAGTAAGGGGAGGGCTTATTTTCGGGATAGGTCTTATTATCGGGGAAACACGGTAGTAATATTTGTACAACTTTTCTAGGGTTGTTGTAAGAATCAAATGTTATGTGAAAAGTTCTTAGTAGATTATAAATGCTATATGAATCCAAAAAAAACAGAATTTCAGAATTTGAAAGGATCTCATTGACCATTTGGCCTAACAGCTCTACTGGAGCAAGAGTCTTTCCTGCAAATAACTTGCTAGTATTCAGCTTTTACTTGAAGACTTCCATATACACTGCTCCAAAGAGGGAGGCAATACTACCTTCTGAGTCCGTTTTACTTCTGGATATAGCTAATTGTTATGAATATTTTCCTTTACTCAGAGTATCAAATTGAATACTGTGATTTCATAGATATGGATGTTCCCTTCAAAGATCCAGAGAGCAATCTGTCTTTGCCTCCTTAACCTGTATTTCTCCTTTCTATGCCATGTCACAAAATCACCTCAAATTGTAAATCTAATGTGTTGGAGACTTTTTTGCTTTCCCTGGACAGTAAATGGGCTATCATTAGTTTTCTGCTCCTCTTGCTACATAGCCAGTTTATTTTATTTTTTTGGTTGAACACTTCTTTGATGATGAAGGTGATAGTTTCCATAGTAATAGCAACATTGCCACCATTGACCTGGAGTGTAGTCTCTGAAAAAATTCAACATGTGTGAGAAGAGTAGAGTACAGTATGCCCAAAGCAACTCACAGCCCCAGTGCTGTAGTATCCCACATCCTTGGAGGCCTTTCTTTTCTCAGTGTCCTTGCCCTTCTTCCTCTGGTTATGGTTTTTGTTGGGCAGGTTGCTCATTCGGATTTTTTGGACCTGTTCTCTCCTAGATATACCGTCTCCTGAGCCAATGGTGTACTAAAAGATGCCATTTTGGGGGTGGGAAGGCTGTTGAAGAGAGAGAAATCTCCTTCCTCCCAACCACTACACTCTGGAGGAAGCAAATGGGAAAAGGCCACAAGTGATTCCCTGTCAAGCCGAGTTTTTCCTTCATAGCTTGCTATCTTTGCTTTACAGACATTACCCACTATTTTCCCTGACTTTCTTTAGTGTTTGAAGAATTGACTAGCTTGCTTTTTAAAGACCATTAGTTATGACTGGTCTTTTAACTAGATAATGGGTAGTTGTTTTTTTTCTGCACCAAAGCCTTTAGTGACAACCGGACGGCCCGGGCCCAGGGCCCAGCGCCTGCTGCCCTTCCCAGCAGACGGAACCACGGCTACAGGGGCACAGCTGCGGGTTTGGCCACGCTCCATCATGGACGCTCCGAACGCACTGGGGGCGGGCAGCTGCACCAGAGAGGCCCGGTCAGGGGCCCGGCTTCGGAGGGAGGGGCCCCCACCAGCGCCCCGCCGACGCACGGGCTTAGGCCAGCTGCTTCTTCAGCTCCGCCACCACCTGCCTGGGCTCGGGGAACTTCAGCTTTCCGGGGGGGACCCTTTTTAATCCCGCTCCAGAGCTCGAGGCGGTTGCCGACGGGGCGCTGCAGCGTTACCTCGAAGCTGCTCCTCGAAGCTGCTCCGGTGGGGCTTGGTAGGGCTCAGCAGCACGGGCAGCTCCGGGCGGGCCAGGCTCAGCGCCTCCGCATGGCGTGTGTACACACGTCAGCTGCGGCAGTGCTCAGTGACCACGCGGGCCTCTCCTGCAACGCCGCCCTGTGCCATTTTCTACGGTTTCTCGGCTTCCCCGTCTGCCGACGCGTCTGCCTCGCGCTTCCTCCCGCGAGGAGCCATGGCGCGGGCAGGGGACAAAGCACGTGGAGATCACCAGCCCGAAGCTTGCTGCCCGGCTCCGGTGCCTAATGGGTAGTCTTTCTAAAAAAAATAATTAATTTTTAGTTTTCAACATTCAGTTACACAAACTTTTGAGTTTGAAATTTTCTCTCCTTCCTTTTCCTTCCCCCCTCCCCAGGATGGTGTGCAGTCTGATATAGGCTCTACTTATACATTCATATTAAACATATTTTCATATTAGTCATGTTGTAAATAAGAATTATAACTAGTGGAATGTACCATGAGAAAGAAGAAGCAAAACCAAAGAGAACAAATAGTATGCTTCATCTGCATTCAGACTCCATAATTCCTTCTGTGGATGTGGATAGCATTTACCATCTTCAGCTTTTGGAGTTGTCTTTGAGCCAAGCCTGTCAAAGTCATCATACAATGTGACTGTAACTGTACAGCGTTCTCTGCTCATTTCACTCAGCATCAGTTCATATAAGACTTTCCTGGTTTTTCTGAGATCCTCCTGCTCATCATTTCTTAAAGCACAATAGTATTCCATTACATTCATACACTGCAACTTGTTCAGCCATTCACCAATTGATGGACATCCCCTCAATTTCCAGTTCTTGGCCACCACAAAAAGAGCTGCTATAAATGTGGACCCTTTTCTTTTTGGGATAGAGTGATATCATAGAATGATCTTTTTGGGATAGAGCCCTAGAAGTGGTATTGCTGGGTCAAAGGGTATGCACATTTTTATAGCCCTTTGGGCATAGTTCCAGATTGCTCTTCAGAATGGTTGGATCAGTTCACAACTACCAACTATGCAGCTAATGGATAAGAACTTCTTCATACCTTCCCAAGGAGCATGAAATGTAAATACTTCATAAACCATGAGTGGGTCATTTCCAGTTTTAGGTCCTTTCTAAACTTGGGGTATTGTCGTTCAGGTTTTGAGCCATTCAAGGTCTCAGACCACTTGAGGTACAAAGGGAAGAGCGTAAGCATTTGTATAGTGCCTACTAATAGTAATAAGTGCTTTACAAATATTATCTTATTTGATCCTCAAAGTAATTCTTCAAGGTAGGTGCTGTTATTGTCCCCCTTTTATAGTTGAGGACACTGAGGCCTACAGAGGTTAAGTGACTTGCTCAGGGTCATGGAGCTAGCTAGTACTGGATCTAAGTTAAAATTACTTCCACAAGGGGAGGCTTAGTAGAGGTGCTAGCACTTGAGCTAAGCACTGAAGGATAAATCACATCTCAGCTGGAAGAGACGAGGTGGTTGACCATTTCTGGTGTTAGGGAATAACCTGATCAGAAGTTTTGTAGAGGTAGAAAAAGCATAGAAGGTATTTTGTGGATGTCCAATTTGACTGGAAAATAGAGTACGTAAGGGGAGATATGTGAGGTCAGGCTAAGAAGGAAGGTTGAAGTTGAAATATGTTGTAAAGGGCTTTCAAAGAGACAAACATTTATTTACTTCCATGCTATTTGAGGGTATCTCTGGCCTTGAATGTGAGACTGAGTTTAGTTTTTATTTTTGATTAGTGAAGTAATGGAGATCATATCGGTGTATCAGGACATCAGTCTGGCAGGAGGAGTATGTAGAGTGTATTGGGACAAAGTGAGACTGAGGTAGTCAGAGGAAGCCAGTGAGGAGGCTGTTTCAGTAGAAGAGGTAGAGAGAGCCTGAATTAATAGGGCTTGATAATTGAGGATGTTTGGGGTCACAAGGAGAAGCTGAAGATCATAAGGTCATTGGTTTAGAGCTACAAGAGACTTCAGAGGCCATCTTATACAGCCCCTCATTTTACAGAGAAGGAAACTGAGGGAGCTTAAGTGACTTGCCTGAGGTAACCCAGATAGGAATCATCAGGAAAAGGTTATGCACTGAGATCCTCTGAATTCAAAGCTTCCACAGAGGCCCTCCAATGACCCTTGAGGTTCTTAGCTTCACTGCCTGGGAAAATGGGGTTTCTTTTACAGATAGGGAAGTCAGGAAGAACAAGATTTTAGCATGTCCCTTTCCTAACTGAATATTGCTATGCTTGTGTAGTTTTATTATAGGGTAATTTTAATATTAGGCTATATCAAATGTAATTGTCAAAATGAGGTTATGACAAGGCAAAATACATGATATTTTCAATTATTTGCTTCTTTGAGTTATCTGCGCTATTTTTTTCTCTCCATTACTGTCATAGTGTAAAGATTTTTTCCATTACATTTCCACAACATGTAACTTAGAGGCATTTTTCTAAGTACATATAACATGCAATTTTTATTTTCCAAAGGACTGAACTACTTTATCTTTCTCCTTATTTGTTAGAATTCATTTGACTTATTTCCTTCCCCCTTCTAGGTCCTAAGAAGTAGTACTAATGGAACGGGATGCTTCTCTGAGGACTTGATACTTCTGACTTTTGAAGAGCTGCTCTTTGAATCTCTCACATTCCTCATATAGTTACCTACAGCCCTATCCCCTGGAACCAAGCTGCTCTGCAAACATTCATTTTCTCTTAACAATGGGTATTGGCAAAAACACCACATCAAAGTCAGTAGAGACTGGAAACTCCACTGAGGGCAAATATGAAGATGAATCCAAACACCCTGCTTTCTTCACTCTCCCGGTAACAATATTATTAATATTTACAATATTATTTAACAATAGTATTAATATTTATAATCTTCTTAGTCAGAACTCTAAGTAATTTCAGTATTTAACCAATATAATATCTCAAATAAGTGCATTTTCATCCAAGGGTAAGACATTGGAGGAAGAGAGTGCTGTTGATTGTGAGAACTTCTGTGGTGTTAGTGGCTAATTTTCGACTTTTCCTTTTTTAAGCCTTTTTTTTTTGCTTTTTGGAGGGCAGTTGGGGTTAAGTGACTTGACCAAGGTCACATAGTTTTTGTGTTAAGTGTCAGAGGTCAGATTTGAACTCAGGTCCTCCTGACTCCAGGGCCAGTGCTGCATTTACTGCGCCACCTAGCCACCCCTTTTTAGGCCTGTTTTTACAAAAACTAAAAAGCACTTACTGAAAATTAAGTCTAGGAAGGAGATATATATATATTGTCATTAAAAACTTAGAGCTGGTTAGGTCACAATGTGGAAAAATTGAGGCTTAAATTTATCAGCAAAAACGTGATAGGATATTACTCAACTTTTATACTTGAGCTACAAGTTAGGAGATGAATAAATTTCATTGTTCAGAATACAAATGTTCATAATTAAAGGTGAAATAATTTTATCTGAATAAGTGATGTCAACCAGATATGATAGATTACTTGATGTATTATAGATAATGCCAACATTATTTTCAAGGTGCAGGATAATCTGGTAGGTTTAAAATTACCTTAAATGATTATGTTTTAAAATCTCTTTGAGTGGTTTGCCTTAAGGTTTCTTTGATATTGCCTTTTGTACCAGTGAAGATTTTCCTGTACAAGATTGTCAGTCATTATTTTACTTAATGTGGTGAATATCAATCATAATACCTTAGAGTTCCTTGTAAAATAATTCAGAATTAGCTTTAGTAGTATGGTCATAGTTCTGCATTTAAAAATACCGAGAAATAAAATCCTTCAGAACTTGAACTTAAATTGTTTTTGTATTTTTGATGTTTCCTTTACCTTATACTTTAAATAAGATCTCACTGATTTAAAATGTGGTCTTGTTACTTCTTTCCAGAAGTTGGCTAGGGAGTAAAAGTACTCATGAAGAGCCTAATAATACTGTGTTAAAAGGGAATTGGAGCATTGTCTCTGGAGGGAATACCCACCTTGATGAAGTCATGGATCCTGTTAATATTTTACCTATGCAGTATCACACTCAGACTTAATGCAGAACTGGAGGCCTAGTGGGGAATACAAGGAGGAAATGTCAGTTCTTCAACTACCTTAGTCTTATACATCTCAGCAAAGACCAGTGAACTCTCCTTAGAAGCTTTTTCAACAAAAATAGAAGACACGATAAAATGAAATGGGCTTAGAATGGTTAGTCTGAGGGCATATCTTGGAGATGCATCATTTCTTGGAGACACTGAGAAGTTCAGTGATTTGCTCAGGGACACATGGGTAGTCAGTGTCAGACCTGGGCCTTAGGTTCAAGAGCTGAGCTGGGAGAAGAAGAAAGGAGTGAGCATGGTTGATTTTCCCACTTCTTCAAATGGAGGTCCCCAGGAGGAACTCGAAGTTCTTTCTTTTTAGTAGTTGAGCAGTGCCTTGATAGATTTTAAGATAAACATTATTGTCTGTAATTTCTTAGTAGTCAAAAGTTGCCTCCCTAAGTATACAAAGGTTTGTAAGAGTCCATACCTATAGGAGTGCATGGGGGATTGAATCTAGTGTTTGTTATCTAGTAACTCTGCAGTTAGAAAATAATGTGAATAAACCTGTCGTTTATTTTTAAAGGTAGTAGATAGTAGGTTTTGGGATACATGTGAATGAAGTATGGCAATAAATCAGAACAAAAAACATAGAAGAAATTGTTAGAAGAGCTGCCATTTGTCAGTAATACCTTCAGGAAAGTACAACCAGGGAAAGATAGCATGTCAGCTCTGCAGTTCCAATGTAATGTATGGATTAATATCTTATTGACTGTTTGAATCTGTTGGGCCTCCAGAAGAAACCAAGTTAATAACCTGAACTAATGAATGCTGGCATAGGCACAGATATGTAATACAATCCACTGTTTATTTCAGCAGGGTCAGTATTTTACTGTTGAGCTCAGGTTTGAGGAAATATTTTAAGAATACTTAAGGTTTTACTTCCCCCACCTTCTTTAAAAACCGTTTGTCTAGGAATATTTATACCTTTTCCTTGGATGGAAACAGTAAGTTATTTAATGGAGAAAGGGGTTTGTGTGTGTAAGGATTTGTGAACTATATGCTTGGGGTGATTTAAAAGTGAACTTTTTAAAAAGTGAACCTCAGCCTAACTAAATAAAAAATTACAACAGTGAATGAGTTATGATAGTGTAATAGATTACATAAGAAAATATATCTAATGGTACTAACTCAAGTTCTTATTTATATAACACTATAGATTTTATAAATACTTGATAGTAACCCTTTGAGGTAACAGTTAGAAGCATTATTATGTCCATTTTATACAAAGGTGCCCATTCACAGCTAATAAGTATTAGAGATAGCACTTGGAATTGAATGTACTCTTTCAGTTAGACAGTACCATTATAATTTTAATATCATTGAACTTACTAGTTTGAGATTTTCTTAGTATTTTTTCTATCTTCCTTAAGAATACTCGGGATGTTGAGTTGAAGGACATAAGAATCTTTCCTTAAAGATAAAGGTACAGTTATAAGGCATCCCTTTCAAAAACTCCATCCCTCTACAAGTCTCATGTGAAGACCTTGAAAATTTCACATTTTAGTGCAGTTGAATGGGCTTTCAAGCTGGTTAAGATGAGACATCACTTATGTTGGCATCTTTGAGCATAGAAATAATTTTCAAAACTTTTGGGAAAGAGTGTTCCATGTTCAGGCATCATGACTAACTTTGTTGAAAGTAGTAAAAAAAATGTTAATTTTCAGTCTGTTGTAAAACTTCAGATGAAAGTATTTGACTTGTCGGATTTTTTTTCTTGTGTGTAGGCAAAAACTACAAAATTTGATTTATTGTCTTGTGTTCTTATTTTGAAACCTTAAGTTTTTCAGAAATCTTATAGCCCATAATTGGTAGAAATTTAGAGTAAATCAGAGAATACCTGGTTTAATTTCCTCCCCCTTCATTTGTAGCTGGACTTTTCCTTTTGCTGTAAATTGATACTTAACACTTTTATTAAAGTGATTTTATAATCTAGGAAATAAATGAAGTGGAGAACTTTTTATGAACAATGGGAAAGTAATTGGTGCTTCTAGGAGTGAAAAGAGACAGAGTTGTAATTTTTAAGTTCTTAGACAAGGATACCAAGGTAACAGCAGCTAGGTTTGAAATAGTTGTTGGATTAGGTGTTGCATGGGAGAATTTTTCAGGAATAAGACTAAGAAAGAAATGAAGGAGTGCTGTCTGATACATAGAAAGGCTAATTGGCAAGCATAGTAAAGTACCTGAAAGAAAACAATGAAACCAAGCAGTCCAGATTTGGGAGGAGCTGCACAATTAGCAGTGGGAGGGAAAGTCAAATTGTAGGTGGGACTTAGGGTTGTAGAACTTTAAAAGAGAGGATAAGGAGCTCAAAGCATCTATTGAAAGGGGACAGTGAGTCAGCCCCGCAGTAAACTAGGCTAATGATTACAAGAGGTAGAACTTTGTGGACTGATGGATAAATGGAAAGGGAGTGAGGTGAGTAGTGGGAAGTTTATAGTGGATGATAATGGCAAATACAGAGACCTAAGGGGATATAGAACGTAGAAAAAAGATAGGGGTTTTTTTTCCTTTCAGAGAAAAGACAGGGTTGTTAGTGAGAAAGTCATTTAACAATAATTTTCTAAGAGACAAATTTCAAAAAAAGATTTTTTTTTTTGGTTAAACTAAACAGAGGAAAGAAGTTAAAGCAAGGATTGGTAAAAATAGTCTCATTTTCAGAGGAAACATATGAGACCAAAATACTTAATTCTTTGTGTGAATAATGATAGATGCTCTGGCTTAGATCATCAGTCAGAGCCTTTAACTTACTAAATTCCAGAATATTGTATTTTTTTCCCCTTAAAATTCAGTCCTGATTTTATAGTTATTATAGTCTCTTTATAATAAATAGGTTACATTCTTCCAAAAGCATTTGTTAAGGACCAATTAAGTACCACATTCTGTGCTCACTTCTGGGGCTAAGAGACAAAAGGGAAACATCTTTCCTCAAGGCACTTATATTTGATTGGAGGAAAACATTATCTATGTGTACATATAAATATAACACAGAGAAAGCAGTATTAGCTAGAGTGACCAAGAAAGTATCAGGGAGTAGCTTGAGCTAAACTTTGGAGGAAGCTTAGGAATTCTGAGATGAGCAGGGTGGGTAGCATGCAAAGTATTGGGGTAAGAGATGGGATATTGTGTATGATAAACAGCAGAGATGTCAGCCTGGTTATACTGTAGAATTATATAAAAGTAGTAATGTGCAGTGAGACCAGGAAGGCTTTTGTCAGGAGATTTTGAAGGGCTTTACATGCCAGAGCAGTTGGTATTAATAGGGCAATGATATCATTAGCCCTGTTCTATCAATGAAGAATTTGAATTACTGTGTGATTTAAGGAAAGTTGGTATCTTTTAGTTAGTTTCATGAAAATAAAGCAGATTTAAACAACTTAGTATGTATTTGAATATACACTGTGCCTGGCATATAGTGGGTGCTTTAAAAAGTTTATTAAATATTTCCATATTACACATTTTGAAATAGGTCACCTAACTTTCTTGCAAAAAAATTTTGAAGAATTAGAAATATTGGGGGAGATTTGCAATCTATACAATGGCTACAACAGTATAAGTGGAAAAAAGGACAAATGACATTGCATACTATATAATTATTAACATAACTATAATGACCAAACTAAAGAAGAGCTGAGAAAATGTACCTGCTTCTCTTCATTGTGAGGTAGAGGTAGAACATTTCATATGCTATCAGACACAGTCAATTCATTTTTTTGCCTTTTTTTTTTTTTTTTCAAATCTTTGGTACAAGGGAAGGCTTATTGGGTGTGTAGCACAGATGCATACACACATATACACTGATATGATATAACATCAAAACAAATTTAAAAATTCTTTCTACCTTTCTCTGTACTATCATCTCTTCTACTTCATCCCATTCCTCCAGTTATTTATTCACTCAGAAAGAATCTATTAAGCACCCAGTATTTTCAGGAAATGGTGCTAGATGCTGGGTACTCCCAAGACAATGATGAAACACTTCCCCACTTAAGTCTGTACAAAATATGCTCAAAATAGCTGGGGTAGGAGGACTCAGACGTGGGTTATTAGGGAGAACATTTTCAAGGATATGGTACTTGAGCTGAGCTTTAAAGGGAGCTAAGGATTCTAAGAGGTGGAGGTGATGAAGTGAGGGTATTATGTTCCAGGCACAGAGGACATCCTCTGCAGAGGCATGGAGAAGAAGGGTGCCCATAAGGAGGCACCATGAGGTTGTGTCAGAGAATGCATAGGAAAGATCACTCTGAAGATAGAGGGGAGTCAGATTGTCAGATTGTCGCTAGCTTTAAATGCCATTCTCGTGGTAATAGGAGCCATGAAAGGTTAGAGGAAGAAGACATGACATATGAGTTTGAGTGTTTGCTTGGGAGTATCACTTTGTTACCTTTGTTGAGGATGGATTGGATTGTTGAGAGGTTGAAGGCAGGAAGGCTCTTGTAGTCTAGGCAAGAGGAGATGAGAACCTCAGGGTGGTGCTTGTGAGATTATAGAGACATGTCAGAGATGTTATAGAGGTAGAATCTGTAAGCTTGGCAGCTGATTAGATTAGAGAGGGAAGTGTCCCAGATGATTCTGAGGTTATGGACTTACTAACTAGAAGGGATGGTGGTTTCTTAGACAGATATGTGAAAATTAGGGAGATGGGTGTGGTGGGGAGGGTGAGTTCTGTTTTGAACATGTTGAGATCTTTATTGTAGACATCTAGTTGTAGATGTGAGGCTGGAACTCAGAATTAGAGGTTTATAAATAGAGATCTGGGAGTCATTTGCATAGAAATGGTAATTGAATTCATGATAGCTGTTGCAATTACCAAGAAAAGAGTGTAGAGAGAGGGGAAAAAAAAGATCCAGAATAGAGACTTGCTACTCTAACTTCAAGGTTACAGGGGAGAGTGAGGATGATCCAGCAAAACACTCTGGTGGGAGAACTAGGAGAGAGCAGTGTCGTTAAAACTCTGCTTTTCTCTTTCATTTTGTCTTTTAATCTTTATTCTGTATCTTCTGACACTCATGAAACGTTGACTTTCTCCAGAAGAATCTTGGGGCACCCTCTCCAGTGGAGGTTTCTCCTTTCGTGCCTTCTAACCCACTGGGCCATGAGACAGACTTTGGCTACCTTATGCTTCACCACTTAAACTTTCATTCTTAATCTGTTGCCATTTCTGTGCACTCTTTCTTAATTTGAAGTTAATGTGATCATCTTTATGGGCTTGTATTTCTCTGCTTTGTATGATCTTATTTCTGGACAAACTGATGTGCTGGTTCTTCTCTGAACCCATTCCATTCCTGTATGCTTGTGCAGGCTGAACTCCTCAGTTCTTAGAATCCTAATCTTGTTAAAAGTATCCTTTTGGATATCTCCTTGACATCTGACTTTCTCTGGTCCTCCCAAGTTATTAATGGACTCTTCCCTCAAATTACTATGTGTGTTGTATGTCATCCCCCTCTTTTCTAAGCAAAACATAAGCTCCTGTAGGACAGGGACTATCGAAATTTTTTCTTTCTCTCCACAGTACCTTGAAGTACATGCTTGGTAAATTTAAAAACATTATCATTACTCTCTCTAGCACTGCTAGTAATTCCCTAATTGTCAAATTGAGTGACCTTTTCTCAGTTCTCTTCCTGGAATTCTGCACACTTGCAGTTGTTGACTTCTCTTCCTTGGATTCCTCTTTTGGAACCCCAGGTCCAGGTTTGACCATGTTACCTCTTACTCTTGGCGCTTCCTATTGCTTTTAGGATCAAATATAAATTCTGTGTTTGATATTTAAAAGTTCTTTACAATCTGGCCTCTTCCTTCTGTTCTAGTCTTCTTATTCTTCTATTTACAAACCCTACTCTCCAGCCAAAGTGACCTGCTTGCTGTTTCTTTTCCACAATGCTCCATCCTCCATCACCATGACTGTAATACTCACCCGCCTTATCTTAGCCTCCTAGAAGAACTGGCTCTCTCCAAGATATAGCCCTAAGTGAAGCTTTTCCCATTTCCTGATCCCTGGAGTTCTCTTCTCAGGTTAATTTGTTTATGCTTTATATGGGTCTGTCTGTGTGTGTATGTGCATATACTAGTATGCACCCTGTCCCTGTCTAGAATGTGAGTTCCTGGAGGCAAGAACTGGCTTTGAACACTTAGCACAGAACCTTGCACGTAGTAAACACTTAAATGCTTATTGATTAATGGCTTTGAGGCCCTTCTAACTGATCCCTTTTATAAAGATATTGCTAGGCCTGGAAAAGGTTGGGAGCACATTAAGCAAATAGCTAGAGCTATGTAGTGGACAGACTACAGACCTGGATTCAGGAGACCAGAGTTCTGTTCTTGGTTTGGCAACTAACTGGCTGTGTGTGCTTGGTCAAGCCTTTTCATTTCCCTGTGTAGCCAGGGTGAATCAAAGCACTACAAAAATCTGACTTTTATCTATCTCTCCTATATTTCAGGCTCCAGTTTCTTAATTTTTCAAATATTTTATCTTTGTAGAGGAACTATATTGAAATATGGTCTGAAAAGATGAAGGCCTGTGTATCTTCCCCATTTTACCAGGGTGGTCAGTTGTTGACAGGTACTAGTTAACCAATGCTAGTACATTTTTCAAATGGATAGTAAACTTGAGATTTGTTTAACAGAACCAAGCAATGCAAAATTTAGTATTTGCTTCTAAGGTTATTTACTTGCTTCCTTTTTGGAGAGGGTTCTACCATAAATTCAGAATTGATAGGAGCCACAAAAAAAGATTGCACTATAGCATGACAGTTGGTAGGTGTTTATTGAAAACTCCACTATGTGTCTTGCACTGTCAAATATATATTAATCTTTCCTTATACCTCTTTTCAGTAGAAAGTAGTTTTTGTTTGGTTCTAGCCAGAAACTGAGGTCTTCCCCTCCCAGAATGATTCTTTTGTGAAGGTAAAGGAAGCCTTTACCTTTAAAGCATCTTTTGCCTCACTTCTTACCTAGCCTTTAATCACTGAATGGGTGTTGTTCCAGACAAACTGAGACCTGGGAAAGACTTTAGCTTAAAAAGGCCAAGGTCTCCCGTTGCCTCTGGGGAGATTGCCAGCCCTTTGTTTATTGATTGATTGATTGCCAGTCTTGCCTCTGGACTCCAAGGACTCTGGAGGAGATAGTGAGGTGCATAGTCCTGCCTCACTTAAATCCCAATTCACTTTCAAGTCATGACATCACCTTCTTGACATCATTGGTCCTCTTCTAGAAGGGAGGATGAACAACAATAGTTTCTGTTTGCTGAAGGAGAGAGATAGAATACATAGGGAAAGTATTAGTCCCATTCTATAGCTGAGGAAAATGAGATTAGTAGATGTCAGTCACTAGAGGCAGGTCACTTCACTTTCAGTGGTCTGTGATCATGGAGATATTTTTAGTGCGTCCAGAAATCCTATTTTCTACTTCAAGTCATGTTTTGTGCGCTACACTATAGTACTTGGGGGCGAGGGGGAGCAGGACATGAAGTATAATAGCTTTACTTTTGTTGTTGTTGTTCAGAAGTCAGTGTAGAATGTTTTCCCCTTTAGGATTTTTCCTTTTTGTTCTAAAACTAAGGTTAGTACAGCAATACAGTTAATATAAGGTAAACATTAGGGGTAGTCACATTAAAACAGACCCCGGTTAACCAGATAGGTAGTAACAATTTAAAAACTGAGGTTAAGAACTTCTGGCCTTGCTCAGGTTTTTGAGCCCTAGGCATTTCCCATTTGTTTATAAATTCCTTATTCATCATAGTCAACCAAGTGTAAGCATGCTGGATAGAGCAATGGCTTTGGGGTCGGGAAGTCCTGAGTTCAAATTTGTCCTCAGACATTTACTGGCACTGTGACCCTTAAGTCACTTAACCTTTTTGCTTCATTTTCCTTATCTGTAAAATTGGGATAATAATAGTACCAACTTCCCAGGGTTGTTGTGAAGATAAAATGAAATCATATTTATAAAACAGTTTACAAACCTTAAAGTACTATATAAATTCTAGTACTTGTCTGTTATTATAATTGCTATCTTTTAATTGTTACTTAAGAGTGAGTTTAGAGGTGGGATGGTGAAGGCTGAATCTAAAGCTGTGATTTTATTGGTATAGGAGCCCCTAATGTGAAACTCCTTTAACCTTTGCAGATTGGCAACCTTGGAACACTGAAAACTTAATTGACTTACTTTCTGTTTTACAAACTGTGTTCTGTGACTAGTTAACACCAGAGTTTTTTCCATATAAAATTACTAACATGTATTACTTGATACTCCAGAGACTTAAAAAGCTTTAAAATCATAAATCTTATTCTAACTCTTAGAAATGTTTACAGGCTTTCTTAATGATACTCAATGATACTGTTGTATTATCCTTGTAGGGGAAAAAACCTGAATAAAACCAACTCAGTATATGATCTCTGTAGTCCAAAAATCTGTGTACCTTGTTGAGTACCGAATAAAGACTGACTGATAGTCAAGTCAGGCAGAGCAGCCACCTGTTTACTTAGTTGGGTACTTACCTTTAGTGAAGGAAAAATGAAATGAAAACAGTGACTGGTCTCAACCGATGTGAATCTTATCCCCCCAAATTATAATGCTTTTTTGTTAATGTTATATGAGAACAATTTCTCATTGAAGAAGTGAAATGGCAATAGAAGTTTCTTATTATCCAAGTCATACTATAATTAATATAAAGGAAAACCACAGATGTGATTACATTTAGACAAACTTTCTAAGATATTTTGTTAACATTGTAATTAGCTCTTTAAAATTAGTACTACCCACCAGTTTTAATGGCACTTCCTCCAAAACCTTACAGATCTTAAAACCTTTTCCCAATGAACTGATTTTAGCATTAAATTAAAATGTGTTTTAAGAGACTGTGGATTATTTTTAAAAAGCTGTTTGAAAAATATCAATAAAATAGATTTTAAAAGGTAAACACACTCCACCAAAAGGATTTTCTTTTCTTTTAAAGGATTTTAAATTTATTTACTTTTAGTTTACAGTATTCAGTTCTACAATCCCTTGAGTTCCAAATTTTCTCCCCCTTCTCTCTCCTCCCCTCTTCTCCCCAAGGCAGCATGCAATCAAATATAGGATCTACAAATACCTTCACATTAAACATTAGTCATATTGTGAAGATGAGTTATTACCAATAAAGTGAGCAGTGAGAAAGAAGAAATAAAACAAAACAAAAAGAGAGAGCAAGTTGTTTGCTTCAGTCTGCATTCAGACTGTAGTTCTTTCTCTGGATGTGGATAGACCTTTCCATCGTGAGTCTTTTGGAGTTGATTTTATAACTGCATTGCTGAGAGGAGCCCAGTCTATCAAAGTTAGTCGTCACACATACATTGTATCTGTGATTCTCCTGGTCCTGCTCTCCTCACTCAGCATCAGTTTATATAAGTCTCTCCAGGTTATTATGAAGTCTGTCTGCTCCTCATTTCTTACAGCACAGTAGTACTCCATTACATTCATATACCACAATTTGTTCAGCCATTCCCTAATTGATGGGCATCCCCTTGATTTCCAGTTCTTTACCACCACAAAGAGAGCTGCTATAAATATTTTTGTACATACAGTTCTTTTTCCCACTTTGTGATCTCTTTGGGATACAGCCCTAGAAGTGGTATTGCTGGGTCAAAGGGTATGCACTTATTTATAGCCCTTTGGGCATAGTTCCAGATTGCTCTCCAGAATGGTTTGATCAGTTCACAACTCCACCAACAATGCCTTAGTGTTCCAATTTTTCCACATCTTCTCCAGAATTTATCATTTTCCTGTTTTGTCATGTTAGCCAATCTCACAGGTGAGATGTGGTACTTCAGAGTTGTTTTGATTTGCATTTCTCTAATCAATAGTGATTTAGAGCATTTTTTCATATGCTTATAGATAGACTATATCTATAATTTCTTCCTCAGAAAACTGCCTGTTCATATCCTTTGACCATTTATCAGTTGAGGAATGACTTGTATTCTTATAGATTTGACCCAGTTCTCTATATTTTAGAAATGAGGCCTTTATCAGAGATACTGGTTGAAGGTATCTCTTTAAGAAACTTTAAGAAGTTTCTCTGCCTTCACAGTTTTTTCCACTTTTTCCCCTCTGCTAGTCCTGTTTGTCAAATCTTTGCTGTCTTACCCTATTTTGCCTTAACATAGTCTTCTTCTTTCTCTACAATTCTTCTCTACCCACTTAGCCCCCCCATTGCAAGTCCCTATAAAAGGTGAATCTGTGGGGAAATGGGAGAAGAAACCCTAGGTACTGGCATGTATATGAGTTGCACAGGGTTTTTGGGCAGTTACAGAATAGGATAGACATTTTTTGGGAGCAGTGTGTGGATGTATTCCTGGTATCTCCAATGTGGATTTAAAACATTTCAGGGAAACAATATTAAGTTCTCTAGTGTTGCAGTTTGATCCTGTTAAGAGACGCAAAATAGACTAAGGGTTAAATAGATTTGGGAAACATTACCCATTATAACATTGTTTCTGGGAAAAGTTCTGGTTTTCAAACAATTTAACTTAGAATTAAACTTTTGTAATTCAATCTCTTCACAAGTTAGGAATTGCTTATTTTAGTACTTATTTGTTCATTTCCTTGGGTATTTGACAAGTGAAGGAGCAATCTGAGTTGTCAGTCAGTTCCAACAATTCCTTATTGGCATTAGATGTGTAAAATTCCTACTTCAGGTTTTGTGAGTCATAAGGTTAATTGCAAAAAATGAAGGCTAGCTTATGCCAATATGGGACTTAAAATTGGATCTGAGTTATCCTGTGGGTTTGGTGGTAGGCTTTGTTTTTATTTTATTTTTTGAAGAGTTCACTGTGTTCGTACATCTTACCTTTTTAATAGGTCACGTACTCTTCATAGTATGAGTTGGAACAGAATCTCAATAATAAAACTGGAGTCAAGTTAATTAGTGAACTTAGTGTAGTGAACAATAATGTTCTTCTGGTTAATGAATGTTGATACAGAACAGAGACGCTTAGCAGGGAACACATATCCTGTGAATGTTTTGTTTTGTGGGTGAACAGTTGTTAAGAGCCAAATATGCTTTTGTAAGAACCCATGAGGGGATTTTAAAATTTACTTTTGGCTAAAATGATACGAATATTTACTTTACCGTTTCATATAAAAAAAGTGTTTGGCATAAAATATACTCTGTATGAAATTACAGTGGTGGTTTTCTTACATTTTCACAATGCATTTTTAGAATAAATTAGCTATTATTTTAAGATCTTTGACAAACTTTAAAACCTGTCTCAGCTTTGGTCCTAATAGGATTTGCAAAAAAGCTTCAGATGGATTTGTTTACAGAAAGTATTATAAATTGAAATAACAATTTAATGAAATATTTCTTTTTAGGTGGTAATAAATGGAGGTGCCACATCAAGTGGTGAACAGGACAATGAGGATACTGAGCTAATGGCGATCTATACCACAGAAAATGGCATAGCTGAAAAGGTATTTTTTTCTCATGTACAAGAAACCTTTATTCCCTCCGTAGCAAAGCAGATTTCTTGAATTTGGTTGATAATTACTTCATTTCTTCTTTTTCTTTGTCTCTTCCTTTTAACTTCTCTGATTAAATATACTCACACATGTTACTTTTTTGTATATTTCAAATCTGACTAGAAATAGAATAAAAAGACACCAATTTTTGGGCTCATTTTTCTCTATAGATGGTGCATCTTACTGGTATCTGATGTAGTTGATCTCATTGTTGAAAAATATCATACATATCCAAAATCTTGTGTTGGAAAGGAGCAGATTTTTTGACTCGGGAAAACCTGAGTTTGAATCCTGTCTCATTAACTCATTGATGTGTAACCATGGGGCAAGTCATTTAAACTCTCTGGGTCTCATTTTCTTCACATGTAAAATAGGGAGGGAATACCTGTGTTGCTCAGCCTCACACAGTTATTGTTAGACAAGTAACATAATGTATAGAAATTCTTTTGCAAACCTTAAAGCTATATATAAATATCAGCTATTACTGCTAAGGGAATAATAGCTCCAAAGCAGAAGTGTACAAGGGTGCTGATGTTGCCTTTGCTTTTATTTAATTTTCTGCTAAGGATTTTCATTTTTACTCTAATTTTAAAATAAAATGCATAGTATAAAATTAACTTTGCTTAGTAAAACCAGTGTATTAAAATTAACCTCTACAGACATATATTGCACATACATCCAAAATGGTTTCCACTAAAATAAGTGTACACACACACACACACACACAGCAGTAGCAACTTGCCATTTATCCTACACACTCTTTAAGTTTCCTTGCTTGTCCATTTGCATGTGGATAAATGGGTGTATTTTTGTATATTGAGTATAGAAGCTCACTACAGCGTGATTGCATAGGGTGCTAGTTTGGAGTTTGAATCCTAATATTCCACTTTATATTTGGCGAGCATCATCATTTGTAAAATGGAGATCATAGTACTTGTACACATTCCTTAACAGGGCTGTGAGGTAGCTTTCCTGCAAACTTAGAAAAGCTCTGCAGACTTGAATGTGTCATAGGGTTTTCTCTTCTCCTTCTGTTATCTTCTTTGTTTTACGTTATCTCCTGTGTCTGTCTCTTGTCAAAGTAGTTCTCATACTTTGATACATTGATGAAACCACAATCTTATCTATGTGGATACTCTGCCCACTTGGGTGATTTGTAAAATGATCCATTCCTTATTGTCCTACATGGTTCTTGTCTGTGTTTTTTCATAGATCCTTCCTTTCCTTTTTTATTGTTTCTTTTTTTAAACTGGGTCTTTCTATCTTGCCCAGGTTCTAAGTGCAGTTACTAATCATTGGCCCAGTTCCACTGTTGATTAGCATGGGAGTTTTGACATGCTTTCTTTTCTGGGGCAGTTTAGTTCTATGTAGCTAACCTTATACCCCTTTACTCTTTGGGGCTCACTTGAAGCATCACATTAATGCCCAATTTATTGTGAGCATCTAATCAGCTTAGAACTCCCAAACTGAGGCTACCCGCCGATCTCAATCTCTGTCTGATAAATACAGGGATTACAGGCATGTACCACCATGCCCAGATGCAGATCTTTCATAGAAGATGTTCCAAGCACGTTGGTGAGCATTCTCTGGACTTTTTAGTATTTCTTGACTGGTAAGGTAAGGGTTGGCTCATATATGAATGATCTTCCCTAGGGTAATTGTGAATTGATTTGATATTTGATAGTAACATTTAAAGTTATAAGTTTTATTTTTATTGCTGTTTTTTTTTTAGTAGTCAAATGGGTCACTTTAAACTTTTGCTACTTTAACCCAAAACAAGGGTTTTATTTTTCCAAAATGCTGATTAACTTCTTCTTCCATTCTACAGAGTTCTCTTGCAGAAACATTGGACAGCACTGGAAGTTTAGATCCCCAGAGAACAGATATGATTTATACAATAGAAGATGTACCTCCTTGGTATCTCTGTATATTCTTAGGACTCCAGGTATGAATCTTTTTTTTTTCCCTGAGGGGGGAAGACAAGGCAATTGGGGTTAAGTGACTTGCCCAAGGCCACACAGCTAACAAGTGTGTCAAGTGTCTGAGGTCATATTTGAACTCAGGTCCTCCTGACTCTATTATAAATAAATAGAGCCAGTGCTCTATTTACTGTGCCACATAGCTGCTCCTACAGATAAGATTCTTAAATATGATTAGAAATTAGTACTACTATTCACTTCTTAAATGTTTTGCTTTTTTATTGTCATAACATAATGCCTTGATTTATTTATTATTGTATATATTCTTATTTTTTGCTTAAATAATTTAATTAAACATGCCAATATTTTATAAAATGGCAAATTTCTAATATTTGTGATGGAAGGATGGAAAAATCTGGAGGAAGAAAAGAAGAGAATGTAAAGAAGGTACAGGGATGCAAGGCAAATAATAAAAGGGGAAGGAAAAGAAAGATAACTGAGAAGAGTGTAGAAAAGAAAATGAAGAAGCAAAGAAAGGTGACTTTCCAACCTCCTCTATGAGACCTGTATTTATCAGTTTTTCTTATTGGCCTTGTTACAAATTTGTTCACATTAACCTCACAATCCTACTTTTTTTTTTTTTTTTTGCTTTTTTGGAGGGTAATTGGTGTTAAGTAACTTGCCCAAGGCCACATGGCTAGTTTTGTGTGTGTTTGTGTGTGTGTGTGTGTGTGTGTGTGTGTGTGTGTAAGTGGCAGAGGCTAGATCCGAACTCAGGTTCTCCTGACTCCAGGGCCGACTCAATACTCACTGTGCCACCTAGCCGCCCTGATTCTACTTCTTCTAAGAGGGGAAAAGGGTGGTGGAGCAGGATGTTTAGATGATGTGGGGTAATAGTTTGATAGTGGAAATGAGCAAAATTTGTTTTTACTACCTTCCCTTTTTCCAAATAATCCATTCTAAAATTACTGCTTTTTCTTTCCTCTATCACAAAAAATCTCAGTATTTCAAGAATTGTACAGGATTTTCTCAGAAGTAGGCAGATTCCTTTCTTTATGCAACAATAGTAGTAATATTCTTTTAGCTTTTTACAAATTCTAACCTCTTTTCTGAAGCAGAGTCTGTGGTCTGACTGGGCACAGATAACGGATTCAGCTATAGCACCTACATTAATAGTTTTTTGTTGACTAAATAGATTTAATTTGGTGTTTGTGGTGTCCAGTACTTTTTCTATAGTGTATAAGTCTTTTGTTTCGTATATTCCTTCTTCCTAACCCAACTTTCCCAAATATTCCTCACTGTCCTTATCTTTTTTCACCTATATACTGAAGGTCAATCAAATGTCAGAGTGTACACAGTATATATTCATTTAAGTTGGTGGGTCTTACTGAACTCTTTGTAGAATTTTCTACCATTTCCTCTTTTGTAACTCCATTTTGGAAGAAAGAATAATGAAAAAAAAATGTGGCATACAGTTGGAGCAACTGAATTTTGGACTCTTTAAACATGATATTGAAAACTAGGAAATGGATAACTGAAATGATATTGACATTGAAAAATCAAGGTTGTAAAAGTTGGAAGGGGCCTTAAATGCCATCAAGTCCAACTCTCATTTTATAGATAAGGAAACTAAAGTTTAGAGAGATTTAAGTGACTTGCTTCATTCAGCTAATAAGTGTTGAAGGAAGAATTTGATTTCATGTCTTCCTGACTGAAAATCCAGAAGTCTGTAAACCACTCACCTTTATTAAAGAAGTTTAATAGATGTAGATCAGCTGACACAACATGAATACCAAAAGAACTCAGAAAGCCCCCTCTTAAGTCAACAAACATTTGACTCACTTGCTAGATGAAGAGCGATGGATGACAAAGGCAATGTTGTTTTAAAATGTAAACTTATTTATCAAATCATGCAAAAAAGATGATGGGTTATTTTTGATCATCATTTGGCTCATAGAGCAGAGAAAAGAAGTGGAAACTACTCCAAAACCACTCTAAAGAAAACTTGGGCAAGACATCCAACTAACCATAGTTGTCCCATGAGAATGTTTAAGAATGAAAATGGAGGGATGATAATAAACAGAATAAAAGTGGAAAAGATCTACAGAAATTTGTTATAACAAATTTTTTGCTATCAAGGATGGTCCTGATTGTGCTTAGAAGGGAAGTAGAAAAGGCTCCAAAGAAACTAATGATTGGTGAAGGGCCAAGCGTATATGTTGGTGATATTCTGGTGGTGACGTTTGTGAGGAGCTTGAGGGAGTGATACACATGGTATGTGAAAGGGCGTAGACCTCAAGTAATGCTAGGAAAAGATGACCAAGAAAATGACCAAGGAACTGCTGAGATGTGTCTTTATTTTCCCATATATGCAGAGTATTTATATCATTTATATGTAAGGTCAGTAAATCTTTGATGAGGTTATTAGTAGGGAATAAGTAGGCTTTTACAAGCAGTATTTAATTAACACTGGACCACATTTTGCTATTTTTGCAGTTGATAGAAGGATGTAGAGAATATATTCTTCTACTATGCATGCTGGTTATAAAAAAGCATTTGTTTTAGTTAAGTGAAATAATACTTTAAAGGCTGTCTTCCAATCAGGTATCTCCCATGAATGAATTCTTTAAGAGAAAAGGAATTTATTAAATGCTTACTCTGTGCTAAGTGCTTTGGATAAAAACAGAAAAATTGAAACAGTTCTTCCTCTCAAGGAGTTTATACTTTAATTGGAGAACTAAGAAATAAAAGAAAGTACAGTTGCAGGACAGGTAGAAAGATCTGGAAGTCCTAGGAATATTGCAGTGAGGTGGATGGCAAGGCCCTGAGGTCCCTAGATTATATAGGTAGATAAAATGACAGTGTGTCTTTTCATCTCCCTCCCCACCCCTCCAAATCATGTTCTTTATAATCTTAGTATATGCTCTTTCACTCCTCTAAACATACTGAACCAGAAGGAATTACCGAGGCACAAAAAATAATTTGCCTCTTGTTCCATAAACAGTTAATGTTAACTCTGTGACAGTCTTTTACAGGAATGTATTTTTCAAATTTTCCTTTCCTTTCCTTCCACCTGCTTTTTTGGGAAATGTTACTGGATGGTTAATTAGATGTCATTTGTTTTACAACAATACAAGAAAATCTGTGTTATCACCTAGTTTAAATGTTCTCTAATAGTAGAATCAAAAATCAAAACTTTGAAAGGAATTAGCCCTAGTTTATTTTTAAATTAGAAGTGGGGCAGGGAGTTAAGCCAGAATTATAACACTGATGGGTGTGTATGTGTTGTGTATATGTATCGTTTTAAAAACAATCTTTATGTTTTTCTCTTGTCTATAGCATTATCTGACCTGTTTCAGTGGTACCATAGCAGTGCCCTTCTTGCTAGCTGATGCTATGTGTGTTGGATATGACCAGTGGGCTACAAGTCAGCTTATTGGGACCATATTCTTCTGTGTGGGGATCACAACTTTGTTACAGACAACTTTTGGATGCAGGTAAGATATGGGATGTTAAGCTGCTCCAGTTAAATTAGTCATTGGAACACAGTATAGTTTTATGAAATATATACTGTGGCCCTGCTAATGATAAAATGCAATGGAGCTGTCATGAAACATCAGGTTGCCAAATAATTGATTTCAAATTGACCTAAGCAGGTGGCAAGGTAGCATGGTTGGACAGCTTAGACACTGAGAAAGGAGTATCCAGAGCTTTTATGAATATGCATTTGTATGTAGGACCTAGAGCACTATCATACTTCTGTGACCTAGGACCTTAAATAGAAGCTCAACTGGCTAAGTCAGGTCAGTGATGTGGCTAGCTCTCCCACTACTTTTGTAAAAGCAGCTGAGCTTAAGAACTTTAGGAGATGAATATTGTTACGTGTCTTAGAGACTGAGGGATGCGTGGATAGTATCAGAAATGTGTGTGCATACATGTGTGAATACATGTGCACACATGCATGTGCGTTCTGATTCCATGAGTTTTTTATAATAAAATTGCAGTGTTATAGAGACTATACTTTGAGTGTTAGTTTTTCGGGGAGAGTCATAACTAAACCTTTATCCAAGCCTTACCCTAGTATAGTATTTAACAGAGTTCCATTGATGACAAAGGCCTAAAAAATGTGGAAGAAATAGCTCAGGCTCTGACAGACCTGTGTGTTCTCCTGCCATTCAGTAATTGTATCAAAAGGGATGTATGCCCAAGTGGTAAATGGGTTAGGTTAATGGTTAAGGAAAAACCCTGTAGTTGAGATGAAGAAGAAAATTGTGTTGGATCATGACACTCCCCTGCCCTGAAACCTCTGTGCCCTGCATTTAAGGTTTTGTCCATTCTGACTCTATCTTGCCTTTCTAGGCTTATACCTTCTTCACACACTGTCTCACCCTGTACTCCTTATCCCAGTACATCCACCCAGAATCAAGTGTTCTCTGTACTCATAACTGTCTTTTGGAATCTACTTCTTCCTCCACAGATCAGATCAGGTGCTGCTTTTTCTCTGAAGTTTTGCCAGCTAAGCAATCTCTTTCACCTCAGATTTTCTTAAAGCATCTTGGTGTCTCCATCTGTTCTTTGCCCTTATCTTTAATCATCTACAGACAGATCTCATTTAATGTGAATGAATCCCACTTCACAGGATTCATTAGTATTTGAGTTCTCATTATTCAAAGGTATAATTTTGTAAAATGTGGTCATTGATTACATCCCAACAGGAATATGCAGCATGAATTTGAATAATGAGACCACTTCATAGGACTCATTTTTCATTCATCATTCCTATAGTGGAAAGAACTTTGGTTTTAAAGTAAGAGAACCTGGGTTCACATTCTACCTCCGATTATTAGTATTTGTTGTGACCATAGCCAAGACACTCAATCTCTCTGTGTCTCAATTTTCTCATCTTTAAAATGAGATGGTTTGAGTAGCTCATACCCTTTGGTTTCTGGCTTGGTTTTATTGTGTCCATGAATTTGAAAAGGAAAGAAAAATCTTTATTTTCACTAACCTCTAGCTGAGGTTTAACTATCTGATCTGGTTCTCTTCTATTTCTTAATGGTATAATAATTCAGATAGTATAGCTATTTTTAGTTTATTGTGGCATGTAATGTAAGGTATTAGTCCAAATCTAATTTCTTCCATCTTTTTATATTAAATAGGGAATTTTTTTCTAAGTACTTTATGGTCTTGGATTTATCAAATATTGAATTAATGAGTTCAGTCTTTCCTAATTCTTTTATGTTCTGTTTTGCCAAATTTCTTTTCAGATATTATATATACATAGAGTTATATATAGAATCATAGATTTTAGCATTACAAGGGAATTCAGAACATTGGCTGTCTTTCTAACAGTTGTCTAAAAGTAAAATAGCCTGCCTTAGCTAGTGGGTTCCCTTTCATGACCACCTTTTTTTTTTTTTTTAATTTTAATTTTTTTGTTTTTTTGGAGGGCACTTGGGGTTAAGTGAGTTGCCCAAGGTCACACGGCTAGTAAGTGTTATGTGTCTGAGGCTGGATTTGAACTCAGGTCCTCCTGACTCCAGGGCTGGTGTTCTATTCACTATGCCACCTAGCCACTCTTACTTATTATCTAGTGAGGTCTTATTGTAGTGAGGATTTTTTTTTTCATATATGAATTCAGCTGAGTGGCTACAGGGAGCTCTTACACCTCTTAAATTCTGTGATTCTTACAAGGGTCTTAGACTATGACATCTCTGATCCTTTCTGACTCTAAGTCTTATAAGAAATGAGGGAAGCAGTGTATAGCACCATCTTCCTGAAGGAGAAAGAAAGAAGGTGATAAGGGAGAGATATTGGGTCAAGCATTTACTTTCCCTGTCAGATGACAGTATAGTGTGATTTGCTTGGGTTAGCCCGAGCCAGTAACCATTCATTCAGGTATGACACCTCTGCACATTGGGTATTCTTAGCCCTCTAAGTGCTTCTAGTTTCATGTGTTCTGTCCCAAGTAATATATGCTTAGTTTGAATTTTTAGAAAATAAATATTGTCATGCTATTATTCAATTTTTAATATTATGTTTATGGTTTTGTTTCCATTTCTTTCAGGTTACCTCTATTTCAGGCCAGTGCTTTTGCATTTTTGGCCCCAGCTCGAGCTATCTTGTCTCTTGATAAATGGAAATGTAATACTACAGGTAACTTACTGTTTTTTCAGAATATTTAATTTTTACCCTGTGAACTAAGTAATAAAAAATGCTTATCCTTAGCATAGTTTTTTCCTTTTTCTTCTTGCTGCCAGTTCTTAGGGCCTAGAAATGTATTATTCATGAAGTGAATAAATACTACATTGGATATACCCATGAGATTCCATTTTGATAGGGGGGAAAAAATCAAACATTTAAACTTTTAAAAAATTACATGCAATCATGATATATGAAAAATTTACTGTAAATAGTTCTTTAAATTCAAATAAAATACTTTATTAATTTTATCCACTTTTTTCTTTGTCTTAGTCATTTCCATCTTTATTCTTTTTAAGAATGCAATTTACCTATGACTCAGGTTTTCTGTACAAGAAGATTTAGGAAAAGGTACAGTTAGATCAGAGTGCACATGCATGTTTGTGTGTGTAATAGAGAAGCGTGTGAGACACTTTTCTTGCTAAAGTTTCATTTCAGAGGAATTATGAATATGTAGTATTGTTTGCATCAGAATAATACTTTCTGAAATATGTAAATTTCCTAAAATAATGTTTATTTTCTTTATAACTATAATAACTTTAAATATTTTGATCAGCTTAAGAAGAAGGTAGGGAAATTATGAACATATCAAAACCAGACATTTGTCTTCTTCACACATGTAGTCTTAGATTACCTTTTTAGGTTCTTGGAGCTAAATTTTGTCTTCTTGATTTCCTTGGTGGCTACTGGAATTGCTGTCATGAAATCACTAGGAGATCATTCATTTGATTTAGTTTCTTTTCCAAATTCCTTAAGATTTCAGTAAGATAATGGTTTACCATAGTATAATTAAATTTGCTACTTGTAGGTTGGTTTTTATGAAAGAAAAGTAAATTATCCCATAATTCCATTAATTTTATTGAAAATTAGGATTTGGCCTACAAGTTAACTAATCTGATATTAATGCTGTGAATTCAGCTCATGGTAAGCCATACTGTTATGATATCAATAACAGTGGGTTTAGATTTATGTGTAAAGCAGAGGTAATTTTTAAAATACTAAAATTAATTGAATCATATTAAAGCAGCATTTCTCCAAATGTTGAGATAAAATGCTCTTCTTTTTTTGTTTTCAGATCTTTCAGTTACCAATGAAACAACATTACTGCATACTGAGCATATCTGGTATCCAAGAATACGAGAGGTAAGAAATATGCAGTACTTTATCTTTTTCATTCTTATTGTCGATCTTAAACTTCTATTACATTGCAACAAGTTTGATAACGGCATTCTGTAAACATGACAGTTATTTTAGAGAGACTTGTTAGTCATTTCAGTTGCTAAAATTCTTTGCTAAAATTATATTTAATTTAAATAATGATAGCACATAAAAAATATATTTAAAACCAAGCCCCATGAATTGAGCTTTCTTCCCAGTTCTTATGAGTATCATTATAAACAGGTAGTGAAATAGAGACACCTGGTTTTGTCCAGAAGGTTTTACTGCAGAATGAGGATCTGTACTTTGCAAATCATAGCCCCTCTTTCCTGTTAAAAATTTTTCCAATAGATTTCCGAATCACCTCATATGAGTGATTATTCATGGTTAGACTGTAGCACCAGTAATGCCATTGATGCTTATATACTATCAAACAAAAAGCAGGTAACTACACTGAGAAAAGCAGCTTGCACAGTCTGCATAGACATTCTTTTGTGTTAGAAGCCCCCTTCCTCAATAATTCTGTATTTCTCCTAGTTTTGCCATGAACTTGCCATGAACTCGTGCCCTGCCCTGCTGCAGTACACCCAGATGTATCACCAAATACATCTCGCTAGGGTGGATGTCGTACTTGGGGACCTTTCAGAATTCAGTTAAGTTTGGGAGCTATGGAGTTTCCAGCCTCATATTATAATGCAGAGAGTGCTGGAGTCAGAAGACCTGGGTTAAAATTCCAGCCCTGTGATTCATTAACTTTGTGACCACATAGGGAAGGCGTTTCATTTCTCTGGGCCTTCGATTCTGCGTCTGCAAAGTGGTGGTGAGGAAAGCACTTGATACATCTCGCAGAGCGTGTGGCATATGTCCTTTTTTATAGTAGGGAAGTTGGAAACTTCAGGTACCAAACGTGGCATACATCATCAGAGTGTTGGTTAGTTATGCCTGTCTGCTTTTCTTTAATCAGGAAATAACTGTCAGGGTTCTGTGGTTTGTTCGTTTGTTTAAGAACAAAGCCAGCATTTAAAAGAGGAGAGGGAATAGGAATAGTTGATAATATCTTTTCTCATCTCTTGGTTCAGATCCAAGGTGCCATTATCATGTCTTCATTGATAGAAGTCGTAATTGGCTTCCTTGGCCTGCCAGGTGCTCTGCTAAAGTATATTGGACCTTTGACTATTACACCAACAGTGGCCCTGATTGGTCTTTCTGGTTTCCAAGCAGCAGGAGAAAGAGCAGGGAAACACTGGGGCATAGCTATGCTGTAAGTTCAATTACTTATTTGTTTTTTGAAATGTCAATGTTTTATGATAATACAAAGCCTTCATCTTCTAAATAAAGTAATCATGGAAAGTAAAATTCCTTCTGGTTGTAGAAAATAATTTTTTGTAGTACTGTGTAATAAATAGAGTGGTGTTTGATCCCAACAAAACAAATATATTCAGGAAGTTTTGTATAGTGGATAGGACACTAGCCAGGAACCTGCTTTCAGATCCTGGCTCTCTTACTTAACTATCTATATGATCTTTAGATAATTTTTGTGGTCCCTTCTAGCTCTGAATCTGTGTTCCTATTGATTGTTGGTACATCCAGTTTAACAGCTTATCAGCATAGGAAAGCTAATTTATCTTGCTTATATTAGAAATTTAGATGTTTGCTGAATTGTCTCTTTGTCAGAATTTAAGCATAAAACCACCTAAAATCAAAAAGGAAATATTTCTTACCACCCGCCTGGCAGCCCTCAAATCAGAAGTGACCTTATTTCTGTTCCAAAAGTTTATTTTTCAGCCTATTGTTTGTAGCTCTTAGAATATGTTTTCCCATAAGAATAATGTAATTATTTGTATGCTAGCCTCAGGGATAGTTATTGATAGCCTTAAGCATGGAATCCCAGGCTAGCCTTTGAAGGACAGAACTGTAACAGCTTCAGTGAGTCCTCTGATAACAACTTCATGAGAATAGGCGGAGCAGTGGCCTTTCTTATGTACAGATTAGTCATAAGTTAAATGTTTCTCAGTCACATACTTTTCCTTTCATCTTTTCACTTTTCATACTTTTAAGTAAGGTCTGCTTTTCTCAGAGCCTCTTACTTGGCAATGGGGGAAATAAAATACCAACGACACATGGCTCCTGCCCTCACAGAGTTTACATTCTGCTGGCTAGTATGAGACATAAATAACTTTGAAACAGAAGGACAGGGCGGCTAGGTGGTGCAGTGAATAGAGCACCAGCCCTGGACTCAGGAGGACCTGAGTTCAAATCTGGCCTCAGACTCTTAACACTTACTAGCTGTGTGACCTTCAGCAAGTCACTTAATTCCAATTTCCCTGCCCTTCCCCTCCAAAAAAAAAAAAAGAAGAAAGCAGGGCAATCTATCTTTAGGGAAGCTAGGTGGCGTAGTGAGTAAAGTGCCAGCCCCAGAGTCAGGAGGACCTGAGTTCGGTTCCGGCCTCAGACACTTAACACCCACACAAAAAAAAAAAAAACTAGCTGTGTAACCTTGGGCAAGTTACTTAACCCCAATTGCTCCAAACAATAACTCCAAAAGGCAAAAAAAAAGAAACCCCACAGGATCAGTGTATAGGAGAGGGAGGTATCATCCAGATGTTGTATGTGAAGCCTGGAACAGGAAAGATCATTACTAAGGGCGTCAAAGATAGGAAGATCAGCACCAGCACCTTCATGGAAGAAATGCCATTTGAACTGGGCCTCGAAGCATGAATAGGGTTTAAACAGAGAGGTAATAAAAGTCATTCTAGGTGAAAAGAAACAACCCAAGCAGAAGGCATGGAGGTGGGTTAGCACAGGTCTTGTGCAGGGATAGTAGGTTTCTCCAATTCAGCTGGAGCATAAAGCTTATAGAAGGCAATAGTGTAAGGGAAAACCTGAAAGATTGAGAGGTGCCATATTCTGGAGGTAGTAGTAGGCTGAGGGAATTGACCTTTATTTGAGAATCAGTAGAAAACCCCTTCTCAGAAGTCTTGATAGGCTGGTGAAAGTAATGGCTTGGTCGTGTGATTGTACAAATTGTAAAAATTAATTCCCGTGGGAACATTGAAATTGTGCACCATATATAAAAGCTAACATAAAAATGTCTTGATTGCTGATTTGGTTTTTCTGTCTTTTAAGGGCCAGTGTAGGATTAAAAGGCCCATTGAAGATTGCTTTTAAATCTCCACAGAATTCTAACTTGAATTTCTACATTGAAGATTTAATAGAGTATTCATTGGAAGGCAGGAGATACAAGTTCAAGTCCTAGTTCTACCACTAACTAGCTTTGTGACTTTGTGAAGAAAGTCACAGGAACATTGAGGATGAACTAGTGTTACTCTTTTTACTGGGCAAAATTTTTGTCAAGGACACAATTGTAAAAATATTTCTTAGAAAATCTTTTCTCCTCTCTCACTCTTGAGAGGAAGAAATAATTGCTTAAATAGTGATTAAGGCAGAATGAGATAGTAGTACCAAAAACCCATCTTCAGTCATATTTTCTGATTGAGAGTGAACCTGGAATTTTAGATCAGGTGAATGAGCTGGGCTCAGATGGACAAAGCCCAAAGTTGTTGGGAGACAGAATAGTGGGTATTCTATTGTGAGTGATACTGTTGAACTTGGGGTAAGGGAAGATGTGTGTTAGAGTAGTGGGGGGATAGGGCCGGAACATAGAAAATTAGGTCCTAGAATTACAGAGCCGTGCTAGGTTCTGGGAACTCTTAACAAGATAATAGCTTAACAGGATTGTGTTTCATGTCCCATCATATGGTGAAACATTCAGTTTGGTGGAGGATTTAGATTTGGTTTATTTTGTTTCAGAATCTTTTTCAAGACAAATTTTGCACACTCTTTGTCTTCTTCAGATTGGATTATCTTTCCTCATTTTTGTATTAAGCCCTTCATGTGACATCAGTCTCAAAATAGAAGCAATTTCTAAAGTATACCTTATGTTATGTGCCCTAAATTTCATCATGTAGAGTCCTATGTTTTTAATATTTTCATTCACAAAATTCAACCAGAGCTGTCTTTTCCATTTATGCAAGTTAATGGTCTATTGGTTAGTTCTTCCTCTGTAATATTTTATTTCAGTGTCAAGTGATGTTAAATAATAGTTCTAAAATCTGCCTAAAGAAGTGATTTCAGAAAGATGTCATAATCTCTCAAGTACGAATTAAATGAGAGCTGTGCAGTAGTTTTCTTAAAAGATTATTTACAGTAGACAGTGTGTGAACCTAACTAATTTTTCTTTCTCCCCCAGAACTATTTTTCTAGTATTGTTATTTTCTCAATATGCCAGAAATGTTAAATTTCCTCTCCCAATTTACAAATCCAAAAAAGGATGGACTGCCTACAAATTGCAACTTTTCAAAATGTTCCCTGTAAGTAATTAATTTCTGTTTTACTTTAAAAATTACTGTCAGTGCATATCTCTTAAGAACCTGTGGAGGCCATTTTGATTTTTAAATTTCTGTGTTATGGAACTGTAATAAAGTAAGCCACACAAATGATCATTGTCCACAATGATGATAAACCAAATAATATACTCCAGTTCTAAACTTTGAGAAGGATGTTTTTGTGGTGCTCAAGATAAAGTGACAGTGAAAAGTATATTGTTAGACTTCTCCCATTTCCCCAAGGGGCTTCTTAGTGAGGATTAGCTCTATGCCAGTCTTTTTTATGAATGTGAATTGAGTCATTCTTATAGTTGTTCATTACTAGGTGGTACTTGTCATTTAAATAAAACTGAAGTTAGGTGTGTGAAGCATTTGAAATGCAATTTGATTAAAAGAAAATCCATTATAACCATTTTAAGTTTTTTCTGCGTTAAAGTTATTGATGGCAAGGGACCATGTTGGGCAAGGAGGAAGGGAGAGGGAAAGAGAGAGAGCATGTAAAAGCTATGTTTCACCAATAACCACTAATATACTTAGCCTGGAATAGTCTTCTCCCTTTCCAATTTCAGATAATCCTGGCTATCTTGGTATCCTGGTTACTGTGCTTCATATTCACTGTGACAGATGTCTTTCCACCTGACAGCACAAAGTATGGGTTCTATGCTCGTACAGATGCTAGACAAGGCGTGCTTTTTGTGGCACCTTGGTTTAAAGTTCCATATCCATGTAAGTATACTTAAGGCAGTTTAAAGGCAGTGCAGGCCCTACTGTGAGAGGGAATGAGTTGCAGCAATCATTTGTAGTCTTCATGACCTGAGACCTGAAATTCTCACCACTGGATTTTGACAACAAAATTTTATTGAGATTTTGACAGCAAAAATGGAACATTGTCTAAAGAAAGACCATTAAAATGCATGTGTTTCATGGGAACTACACTCTAGCAATCCCTTATGACCAGGGAGTATTAGTTTTTCAAATTAGCTCATCAACACCTTTGAGAGGAGACGAAAAGGACTGATTTGTTTTGGTGGAAGAGATCATGGCATTTATAATCTAGGTGATAAGTCACATGAGGCAAGTTTTGTGTTATGTATGCTTGAAGTACTAGTGAGCTATTGTGGATGGAGGTTATAAACAGAGAAAGGGCAAGAGAGGGTACCAAAGAATATTGAGGTACATAGGAATAATTGGTTAATAAACATTTATAGCCACCTATTACAAATATCATTAATATAATTGGGTCCACATTTTATTGAGAGCAAATGGTTAGTTGATACAATTATATGTAAAGTAACAAGTACAAGTGGGAGGATTGTGGCTCTTAAATTATAATTATAATGATGAATTGATTAAATTTTAGTTGAAGCACAGGGCACAACAAAAGAATTGTCTAGATTTATGTCTACTGTTTTGAAGAATATAACTTAGTACGTTAGTAGTTTTTAGAATTTAGGTCAAAATAGGCAATTTATTTACTGTAGGAGGCTATAATTTTTGTATACTTCAAGGAAATATTGCTTGTGAAGAGATACTTTAAAGTTGGGAGTAGACAGTGGAAATTTTGTAAATGAATACTTTTTCTTCCCAAATAGGTTTTTTTTACTCTCCATGAGGAAGATTAATATGTCAAAAACTCAGCTTTCATTATTTTAATTCTCTCCCACTCAAAAGCTTTCAGTGGATCTCTATTGTTTATATTCTGAAATCTAAACTCAGCCTACCTTTTGGAGTCTTTCAGAGCCCTACAGAATTGATCCTGCCAGAGCTTTCTAACTTTGTATCTGTTACTACTCCCTTGCACAAACCTTCCTCAATAGTCGGATGGGTTTGCTCACAAAACCTTCTCAGTCTTTTAACTACTCCATCCTTCAGTTAGTTCTGTTACTCATTTTTGTTATCCACTCCTGAATATATCTATTTTCCAGCTTTGAACTTAAAATATTTCCTATTTGTGCATGTTATTAAGTCATATATTCCCTGGTGACATATCTTATATCTTTGTTGAGCATGGCTGTTTACTATTGTTCTAGCCTGTATTAATCTGTTTCTAGCAGAAACATAATGTTGAATGTTTAAATGTTTCTCACATATAATGTTCACATTGACATTGCTGTACATTTACATACACTGTTGACACGTATTAATCTGAAATAGGAAGTTTATATTAAATAAGACTTTCTGGGAAGATAGTAGAGTAGCAAGAAGCAATGTAGCAGAACCCCCATCCACAAAACTTCCATAAAGACATAGAAAATGCAATAGCATCAAACTGAACCCTGATGGGGAAATCCAGAAAAAGAGCGAGTCCTTTGTCAGTTCTAAGTTGGCATAAGAGGACAGAGAGAGGCCTGCTAACATTGACACTGAGGACTGAGATTGTTCACTCCACATGTGAGTAAGAATATGCCTCTGTGTGGAACACTTCAGCATCCAGGAAGAAGTTGTGCTCACAGTCAAGAGGAGGTCCAAGACCCACACTGGGGCACTGCAGGGGGGATGGGGGCCAACTGGAGCTTTGTTGCTCACTGCTCAGTTCTGGGCTATGCATCCAAGAGAGACAGACCTGCGTACATGGGTAGCATTCTGACTAGGAAGGTCCTGGGCATTTTGTGGAGAAAGGGGCACATTAATAAGCAAAGCACTGCTGGGTTTGGCTCAGACCCCAGGAGCAGAGTGGAATCTGTTCCAGCATTTAGCCCATTCTTGAGAGGAATAACCACAGAAAAAATCCTAGATCAAAGGGCATCCTATAGTTCCTTCATGCTGAACCAGCAGAACTTCTACCTGGCTGATAAAGGCTGAGTCCAGTAGCAGTCGATTGTTTCTCTGACCAAAACTCAGGTCAGAAACTTGCAGAGCTCAGACTAGAGGGACAGCAATCAGGCTTTACCTTGGTTTGGACTACTTTGGGAAGCACTGAAAGCTTGCATGTTCGCAGCCAGACCTTGACGTGCCAGAATAACTCAGTAGTCAAAGAAAGCAGCAACATGACCAGCTTAGCACTTCCCTCCAGAAGTGGGACAAACCACATCCTAACCAGAAGCCCGAAATCAAGAATTGAGCAAAGGATGGGTAAGCGAAAAAGAATGCCAAAGACACCAATGCAGAAGAGAATGGTACCAAAACATCTACAAGTAATGCCTTGCCAAAACACAGCTTGGATGCAAATTGACATTCCTGGCAGAAATGAAGTAAGAGATAACAAAAATTAAACAATGTTCTTATAAATGAAATAAGAGCACTTGAGAAAAAAAAAAGGAAAAGAAATGAAAACTATAGAAGAAAGAATTGGAAAGGGAATTAGTAGTGTGGCAGAAGAGGTACAAAATCTCTGAAAATTATAGTGGACCAAATAGAAGCCAATTATTCCACAAGACAATGAGAAATATTAAAACAAAGTCAAAAGATGGGGGGGAAAGAAAAAAAAACCCACAAGGTATCTCAGAGCAACTGACCTTGAAAACAGATTGAGGAGAAAAAAAATTTCACAAATCATTAGACTTCCTGAGAGTTGTGACAAAAATATAACCGGGCATCATATTTCAAGTCTCTGTCCTCTCCCCTTCTTCCTCTTAGACACTACAGTGATTTTCCTGAAGTATATGTCAAATAATGGCATCCCTTCTGCTCATTAAATTCCAGTGGCTTTTTTTTTTTTTTTTTTTTGCCTTTAGGAGCAAATACAAAATGCTTTGTTTGACATTCAAAGCCCTTTGTAACCTGGCCACCTTGTACCTTTCCAGTCTTCTTTTACCTTACTCCTGACATGTATTCTCTGATTCACTGACACTGGTCTCCTGGCTGTTCCAGGAGTCCAAAGATGGGAACTTTATGAATGAGACACTCCTTGGGCTCCAGGTATTTTCTCTGACTGTCCTCCAGTCTTAACCCCCTGGCTTCTTTTAAGTCCCAACTAAAATTTTTCCTCCTATTGGAAGCAAACCCCTTAAATCCAGTACCCTCCCTCTGTTAATTATTTCCTCTTTATCCTGTATGGAGCTTGCTTTGTCTATATTTTGTTTGCACGCTGTCTCTCTCCCATTACGTGATAAGCTCCTTCAAGGCAAGGACTGCCTTGCTTCTTTTTGTATTCCCAGCACTTAGCACAGTGCCCGGCACATAGTAGGTACTGAATGAATATTTTTGATTGGATAATTGATAATTCAAGAAATTTTAAAGCTGCCTAAATCTTTTAGAGCCAGATGGGAAAGTGGAAACTGAACAAATCCAGTCCCCACTTGAAAGAAGCTCTTAAGTGAAAATTCTAAGTAATGTTATAGCCAAAATCCAGAGGAGGGGTAGGGAACTTGAAGCTTCTAAGCCCCCTGCCCTGAGCTAGAGCTTCTGGGCCAAAGGAAAAATAATATAAAGAACCAGAAGGAAAATTCAGATACCGAGGAGCCAGTTAGGATGACACATGATTTAGTAGTCACAACTGAAAAAGGAGAACTTGGAAATTGCTAACTCCAGAAAACAAAGGATATCATCTTACAGCCAAGAATAACTTACCCAGCAAAACTGAGTACAGTGTTCAAGCGGGGGAAAAAAGGATCTTTAATGAAGTAAAGATTTCAGGCATTCCTCTTGAAAAGACCAGAACTGCATCTAGAAATTTTGAAGTTCAAACACAGGAGTTAAGACAAATGTAAAAAGATAAACATGAATAACAATAATTGATTATAAAAAGATAAATTGCTTACATGTCAATACAGGGAGATGACACATTTGTCTCCTGAGAGGTCATAGAGGGAGTCTTAATGAGTCCTAATAGTGGTTCTGCTATGTCTTGATATTAAGAGAAGAAAGAGAGAAGAAAAATACATGATGGGAAAGGGGAATAAGGAAGGAAGAGTGGGAAGAGTTATCTCATGATTAAGGTACACAGGTAGCTATCTCTACAATGAGGAGGCTGCTAGGCTAGAGGGAGCAGCTGGGGCTTCAGCCTCACTCATCTGAATCAGTTAAAGGAAGGGTCTCTAGCTGGGTACTGAAGTACATTTCACTCAGCAGGGAGCTAAGAAGGAGAGGGGAGAATTGAAGGGGGCGTAGATTAAGGGAAAGATTAGCTCTAAGCAAAACAGACTCTAGGGACATAACGAAAATGTTTATAATGAGCTTTGGCAAAGGAGGTATTCATGAATTGGGGAATGAATGAGCAAGTATTGGTATATAAATATGATGAAATGCTATTGTTTTGTAAGAAATTATGAAAGTTTCAGAGAAACCTGGAAAGACTTGTATATCTCATGCCAAGTGAAATGAAAGAATCAGGAGAATAATTTCTACAATGACAGCAATATGATAAAGGCAAACAACTTGAAAGAATTGGGAACTTTCATGAGCATAATGGCCAAACATGATTCCAGAGGACTAATGATCAGAAACAGGCTACCCACTTCCTTATAGAGTGGCAAAGGAATCAGTGCAGAATGAAACAATTTTTTTTTTTTTTGCATAACCAATATAGAAATTTGTTTTGATTGACTATACATGTTTGTAACTGGGTTTGGGTATTGTGGGGTTTCTTTGTTTGTTTTCTGTTTTATTGTTTTAGTTCCCAGGTTGGGAAGTGAGGTGGGGTTTGGGGGAAGGGCAGAAAAGCAAATTTTTACTGTTGAAAAAGAAAATCAAAAGCAATTAAAAAAAAAGACGTTGAGGCAGCACGTCCAAACCAATTATATTAAAGGGGCAAAACTAGGACTAAAATGACGTGATAGGCTCAGTTCCCCGCAGGGAGTCCATGAAGAGTGTGCAGTGAGAAAAGACAGGCAGGCTTGGGGTCACAGGACATCCGTTCAAGCACTGGTCCCACTACTTACTGGGTGTGAAACTTTGGCCACTTAAACCTCTCTGGGCCTCAGTTTCCTCCTCTATAAAATGAGAGCATTGAACTACATCACTTCTCATGTCCCTTCCAGCTATAAAGCTTTTATCCTGTGTGGCTATTTACTAATTTTCCATGGCATTATAGTAAGAGTAGTTTGCTTGAGCATGTTTTCTTCATTTTGGTTGAGATTATAATTACATATCCTTTGATTTTATTTTCTCTACATATAGACTGTAGACCTTTGTGGTCACAAAATATTTTGAGGTCTGTCATGTGGAAGAAGTGTTAGACTTGTTCTGCTTGGTCTTGAAGGCAAGAATTGGGTAGCAGTTGTAGGGTGCCATATTCTCTGTTTAGGGATAATGATTCTACTTGTCTATAAGTGGAAATGGGCTTAGTCTTAATAGGTCTTGCCCCTCATGGGGGGTCTTCAGGCATTATTATCCTATCATGGGTTGGGGTGGCTTGTGTAGCACCTCAGTTTTGCCTCCCTTCTCAAAAGCCTTCCATGTTTCTTGGCTTAATAGATAAAGTTCAAGGGCCCACCACAAACCAGCTCCAGTCTCTCTCCTTTTATTCTCTGCATCCCACCCAGTCATTCATATCAGTCTTTCTTACTTCCCTTCCTGGAATATGTACCTTGCAGCAAATCAAGAAACTAGCTTTAATTTGAGGTCAGTCCCTGTGAGCTTTGATAGTGCCTTCCCCTAGTCAGTGTCCCTCTTTAAATAGGCAGTAGACAAGGTCAGGTAGGCTCCCTGTAGGGAAGGGTATATGAGAAATGGTAGGTCTGGAGAAGTCAGGAATGAACAGTTCATGCACTCAGCTTGTGCTAGGAGGATATGCAGAGATGGGACCTTCATTTCCAATTTCTGTGCTCCCCAACCCCTATCTCTCCCCCACTGCCACTTCTCCACTTCTACCATACGAATCAGGATTGTCTGCTTGGAGAATCAAAATTCTTCATGGAAAAATCCTCCTAATTAAATAGTAGGCAAAGCTGGAAAGGGAAGATACGTGCTCATACCTCCACAATCCAGCTGGGAAATAGACTCAGAGTTGGGGGTTCACGCCACACCCTAAACTGTGAGTGGATGTACACAGGGTTCCAGCCTTTGGTAGTGCAAAGTACCCTGGCCTCTTTGTGCCTAGTGAAGGAATTGTGAGTGCAGTGCTCAGGGGCTTGGCAGGGGTGTACTAGAACCAGCTCAAACCAGAGCCAGTTATTAAATTTTGAAGTATGAAATAAAAAGGCAAATGCTACAAATCAGGGCCTGATTTATTGTTTTGTTGATTACCTAGAATTAAGACAGCAATGGAAAAATGTTAATAATGCAGGTTAAACTTGAAAGTATTTCATGCATTTACATTTTTTTGAGAGTTAGTTGTTAAACTTTTACCAGCATATCTCCTCCTGAGTTTGAAGACTACTGGAAATAGAGAGAAAGCTAAATATTTTATTCCTTTTCCATGTCAGAGGGAAACATATCGTTCTGCCACGCCAACTTTGGTGAATCTTATTCTTAACAAGTCAGGTGGTTTATATCAGTCACCTCTTTGAGTGCATATAAGGAGTCAGGTATGGAATCAGCTGGTATGACATCATAACATAGAATTTCCTATCTAGAAAAGAGCAAAAGAGATCAACTATTGTGTATAGTGATCTTCACGTGCAACTTCTAGAACACAGGTGCATAATAAATGCTTATTGATTGATTGATTGATTGATTCCACCCCATTCATTTTAAATATAGGCAACTGAGACCAAGAGAAGAGAAACAGCTTTCCCATAGTCATAATGGCATATCTAGGATCAGAACTCAAGTCTCCTAACTTCTAGTCCCACACTGTCACCACTTCATGGCACTGCATTTGTTTGCTTCCATCTAAAGTCTTCCTGCTACCCACATCTCAGCTCTGGGCTTTGCTGTGGCTAAACTTAATGTGAGAAGGAAAAAGATCTTAATTTAGTGCTCTACAGGAGGAGTTCTTAAACTTTTCTTGTGTTGTACACCCCTTTGGTAATCCTAAAATTTTTGTAGTTCTAAATGCCAAAGATAAAAATCATTTGGGAAATGAACAGAAACACCAAGTATATTGAATTTAAAATGTAGTTTTTCTTCATCCAAGCTCACTTCTCTGGAGAGTAGAGCAGAGATTCTTAAGCTGAGGGGTATGATTAAGAAGTTTTGTTCTACAGTGTTATGTTTTTCTCAATCCCTGGCCAGCCATGATTTCAGAAGCCTATTCCATCCCAGTCTTTCTCCAGGTACCTCAGTGAGTCTCACCAACTCCAATGGTCAGCCTGTGCAGGTGACTCCCAAATCTACTTACCCAGCCCTTACCTCTCTCCTAAGGGCCAGACGCTAATTGTCAGCTAACTAACTACCTGCTTGACACCTCCGCCTGGATATCCCATAGGAATTTCAAACTCATCATGTCCAGAATGAGAATCATGATTTTTTTCTCCCTAAGCTTACTCCTCTCTCTAATTTCCCTGTTTCTTGTCAAGGTCACTACAGTCACTTGTTGGCGTATTGGGATCCAATCCATCCTTTAGGCCCCACTCAAATGTTACCTTCTCCATGAAATTTTTTCCTGATAGCCCCTGGATGGAAGTAATCTTTTAGGTCTTCTGTGGCACTTGGCTTTATTCTTCTGTGCACGTATATTTTCTTTACTTCAGAGCTATCTGTGTCTTACCTTACCTTCTAGCCTTTAAGCTTCTTGAGAGAACTGTGGAGAGAATAATTAGAAGACACACAAGTGCCCACTAGACCCTGGCCCACTATGTATCCGTGATGCTTTGCCATCGCGATAAACTTCACCTGGCTCTTCCCGTGTTACTTTTTCAGTTACCCTGTGACAAATAAAAAATCTCAGTCCATCTCCAGGGATATACCTGCAGCTCTCCCTCTGTCTCCATCCTTTAAGTCTTGGCTTTATGGCAGCTACAGTCAGGAACCACAGCAAAGTAGATGCTTTGTGTGCCCCTGAGCAGTCTCCCTTCCCTGGCACACATCTCAGTGCCTTAAGTAGCAGGTACTTAATTAACATGTTAAATTGAATTGTAAAGCTTCTCTTTTGTCCAGGCAGTTTATTCTTAAGTAAAAACATATGCAAAGGACTTTCAATTATACCCCACTTCCTTTGAATTAGCAGTGGGTCCCAGAAATCTGATGACTTGGATTAAAAATCAAATAGCTCTATAACTGTTAACCAGTTTAATGGAATGAATAATAATTTCAGTGTCCTGCCTGATTGAATAATATTTTCTTAGCCTCTATTAATAGGATTAAGCATTTTAACTTAAGCTTGCCTTGTCTGAGACAGCCAATAAGAATTTCATATTTGTTTTCTCTTTTGCAGTTCAGTGGGGACTTCCAACCGTTTCAGCTGCTGGGGTTATAGGAATGCTTAGTGCAGTGGTTGCTAGTATTATTGAATCCATCGGTGATTATTATGCCTGTGCAAGATTATCTTGTGCTCCTCCACCTCCCATTCATGCAATAAATAGGTAAGTGCCTGACAGGCAAAGGCCTTTCTTTCATGGATTCCCTGTCACTGGAAGTCATTAAGCCAAGGCTAAGTGACCAATGACTAGGTAGGTTGCAGAGTGGTATTCTTGTTCAGGTATGGGTTGGATTAGATGACCTCCAAGATCCTTTTTAGCTCTTTAAGAAGTTTAAGAAAGCCTGGGGGAGAACTAGTTTCATATCCTTGGCTATATGTCATTTTGGCATGACACACTGTTATTAATGAACAGACTGGTGTAAACCCTCTATAAAGAGCTCTTTTTTCTCCCAGGCCTCTAATTTCATCAGTGTACACAGTTTCTTTCTCCTGAAGCAAACCAGTAACTATTTTTTGTAACTTAGCCCTAAGAGAGTTGCTTTAGACACAGAGGTTAGTGGACTACCCGGCATCACACAAATGTCATAACTTAAAGACAGGATTTGACTTCAGGTTGTCCTAACTTCAGGCTTGTCCCTCTACTGCACACTCCAGTATCTCTCAGGGCAGTTTGTGTTTCAGCCCTGCATGGGAGGATCAGGAAGACTTGAGCAACAATGAAAGTGATAAAAGCAAAGAAAGCAATAGTTTACATAAGTGAATAAAACATCTTTTTAAAAAAAGTAAAAGATGCCTTTCACATTAAATATATGATCAGATGAGCCTTGTTTCTGTGACACTGCTACCTTATACCTTGTTAGACTAATTTATATTGATTTTTCCCCTGTCTCTAATAAGGACATTACTAATCACTAAGTCGCTTGAACTTTATTGCTTATACTTTTTAATGCTTAAAAGTTCTTAAGAAATATCATTGGTTTTTATAAGATTAAAATTTAGTATACTCTTCTAGAAGTGATTAGACTTAGGTTCTTTCCATCAGCTACATATTTTCTATTACCCTGCGATTAGAATTTAACTTATTTGAAAATTGGATTTCTTTTCTAGCTACAACCTTTGCTAAAATACCTTGGATATAGAGACATTGTCAGTTTAATATAAAATTTTAATCATGTCTGTGCAATGTTTTTTTATTCTAGGGTTTCAGAACATTTTGCCTCTAAAATTGACCCTGTTTCTCTTTATCCCTCTTTTGCATTGTAGAGGGATTTTCATTGAGGGGCTGTCCTGTGTTCTAGATGGTGTGTTTGGTACTGGAAATGGCTCCACTTCATCAAGTCCCAATATCGGAGTTTTAGGAATAACTAAGGTACAAATCTTTTTCTAGCTAATAAGCTGGTAGATGTATTTTGTTACAATCTACTCCCTGAACATTTTGAATTCTGAAAGGTTGAACTCTCCAGTATCTTTATTTTTTTTTTTTGATGGTTTTTTGAAGTAGAACTGAGAAAATTATCCTTAACTTGCTTGTAGGGGAAAAAAGATCTAATGTTATTATTATTATTATTATTATTATTATTATTATTAAAGATCTAGTAAAGACATGGCAATACCTTATAATGTGCCTTTTTCTGTGATGTGCTACCAAAACAATAAGAGACCTCTCCTGAAAATATTTATCTTCCACATTATTACAGTTTATTTCTAGAAAAAGAACATTTTATCCTAAATGCTGTAAAACAAGTAGCAACTATTCACAGTGGTGCTTTTTGCTTACCTTTGCTTTTTATAAATTGAGTTTTCATAGAATCAAGAGTAGGATATGACCTTAAATGTTATCTAAACTCTTAATCTAAAGTTGTCATTTTACATTCTGGAAAATGGAAGCCCAGAAAGGTGCAATAACAGGCCTTTAAGAACCTATAAAATTCTGTGATTCTGTGATCAGACTTGAACTCATGTTTTCTAGCTCCAAGCTCAGTCCTTTTTTTTTTTTTTTTTTTTGACCATATGATTCTGCTTCACTCCACCTTGTGTAAGAAGAGGCTCTTATAGTTTTTCAGAAGGCAGTTTCTGACTAGGGAAGGAACATGAGTTTAGTTTTGTAATCTTGATCAAGTCACTCAAGATAGAGGGTTCAAATCCTTCCTCTGTCACCACCTTTGTGACTGCTCAGGGCCTCAGTAAATGTAAAATCAGGAAATTGGGCTAGATGACTGATTTCTAAGAACTCTTGCAGCTGTGATCCTATGACCTTCCTTACTTTTTATACTGTCAGATTGGGGAGGTAGTAGATATTGGGACTTGGATGGTCTGTAACATCCCTCCCAGCTCTAATATCCCATGAGTCTATAGATAGTTTATTTTTAGGACTTTGGGATGATATTAGGTTCATTGATGCTAATAATAATTTTCCATCATAGCCAGCATCTAGATTTATCTTTTTCAGGCTGTTACAGCTGGAAGGAACCATCTTGTCCAACCCCCTCATTTTACAAATGATTCCTCTTGGAAGGAGAAATATTAACTAGGTCATTCTTTATGTCCTACGGAAGCATGCGTATATGCCATAGAAAAATATAAAAGATATGAAAGTGAGCTGAAGATTGGATTATCTGGAACATGGTAGTCTTAGAAGCATTTTGTAAATCCTTTCTTGGCCACTAAATAACTGATTTGGGGTAAGTTGTTTCAGCTCTCTGGCCCGCAGTTTACTTGGATAAACCTTTAAGGTCCCTTTCACTTCTGTGATTGTGTAATCAGTAGGTAGCTTTTAATATATCAGAAAAGTATTTATGATATTGTTAGTGTGGGTTCTCCCTCCACCAGCATAGATTAGAGCCAGTGATCTGTACCAGAGATTATTAACCTAGGGTCTGTGAACTTGTTTTTTTGTCAATATTTGGATAACTATCTTTCAATACTATCAGTTTCCTTTGTAATCCTATGTATTTTATATATTTAAAAATACTATTTTGAGTCTTCACCACACTGCCAAAAGGCTAATACCCTCATCGATGCCTTAGTAGATAATATTCGTGAGACTCTGTGGCCAAAACAATTATAGAATCACTGAACATATTAGGAGGGAGCTCTGAGGGTATTGAGTCCAACCTCTATGCGTAGAATTGCTCTTAGGAAATATCCAAAAATGATCATACAGCCTTTGCTTGAAAACCTCTAGTGATGGTCAGCCTCTTCCTTCCAAGGCATCCCATTCCATTTTTAATAGCTCTTATTCATCACTCTGTTGCCAGCCTTATGATCACAGACTTTTCTGCACTTAACCAAGCTAATCTTATGATAAGAGACATGGAATCCATTTCCAGGATCATTCTCTAGGGTTTTCCACCTTAGTAGGACCTCAAAGGCATAGCCTTTGAGATTCCACAGTTACTTTCAAAGGAGGACTGAAGTGGAGAAAGTACCATAAAATAAACATGATTAATATTTCTTTGCAATTCAAGGTAATCGGGAGAGCAAAGAATAGATAATTATGTTGGACGAGATTCTGTAATACATTGTGCTATGCATCTGATTTCTTTATTGTTGTTATTGGTTTTTTTTAGCAAATTGATAGGGGGAAGTAATTTCCATAAAACCATTTAGACAGCACCATCTGCTGATTCTTTCTCTTCTTTTTTGAACTTGTTACAAAGTTCTGCTACAGAAGTAATTGTAAGAAAAATTTAATGGTACTGGAAGTGTTGTTAAAGTCAACTTTTTGGTACCATTGCTCTGTGTATGTGAGAAAAAAATCTTGAAAATTAGAGAGTAGAGATAGTTTATATGATGTGACATAACTCTAAGAGGAAGGGGTTCCCATTAATTGGAAACTATCATGCAAATGATGTGCATTTCAGACTATCATCTACTAAGCATTCTTTCAGTAGGTAATTAATGATAAGTTGTGTATCTAGGAATACTGTTGATAGGTAGAAGGGAGACTTGGTCAGAACCATTTTAACAACATGGTCCCTCAGCTTTTACCACTGCAGTCATTTAACACCCACTTTAAAACTCTGCCTAGTAACTTAACCAGGACTGTTGAAGTGCGTAACCAGTACTCATTAATATTACAAAAGACTTTATTCTTAAATATTAGTGAGGGAGTGTAGGTATAATTATCTTCATTAAAATTTTGAATTGCTTGCAATTGCAACATGAATTGTGCCAGTTTATTACTGAAAAGGCATTATGCCAGCTCTGTTTAACGAGCTAATTAATACCTCTTCCGTGTACCTTTGGACACTAGCCCACTTTTACCAGTGGCACTGTTTCAGGAAACGGTTTTGCATTTCCCTGACTCACATTACTGACTATAAGTGAGAAGGAAGATTATCCTCTAAACAGCCTCTCAAATTTGATGTTGGAATTTTTGCTGAACTCCTCAAAAGCAGACTTTTTCACATGTCTTGGGCCTAAAAGTAAATATCAGTCAGTAAACAAAATTTCTAGGTCTTTGAAAAGTTGGAGGTTGGTGGTAGGATTATGGAATTCTTGTGAAATATTCATCTCCATCACCTAAAGTGCTACCGTGTTTCCCTGATAATAAGACAGTCTTATTATTTTTTTTGGACAGAAAAACACCAGAGGGCTTATTTTCAGGGGAGGGCTTATTTTAATGAACATTGACAGCAATTTTAATAAACAGGTAAATGTGAACAAAAAAATGTACCTTTATTCAATAAGCAAATCACTGGGGAAGAACAGGATGACGCGCTCACTGCTGCAGCTCTGATTGGATGCAGCTCGGAGCGTGGCGTGTGTTTCATGGGGGGGGGGGGGGGGGGGGGGGGGTGCATACAGACGGTACCGTAATGTAACGTGTAGCGCAGGGGATCACCTTCACTACAGTAGCAATCTCAATAGGGCTTATTTTCGGGGAAGGGCTTATTTTAGAGGAATCTTACACAGTAAGGGGAGGGCTTATTTTCGGGATAGGTCTTATTATCAGGGAAACACGGGAGATACCAGCAGATACAAAGAGGAAATCAACACAATGCCTGCATTCGAGAAACTTGTATCCTACTGGAACATGTTGGCAGATAAGTAAATATAGGAAGTGGTAAATAAAAATAACTAAAAGATGATTTCATCAGGGGAGCAGAGGTGGGGAGAGGGCAGATTAGCAACTATAGAGGAGTCAAGAAAGACTTCATGAAGGGAGTGAATTAAAATCCTGCCTCAGACATGGGGGAAGACACTGCCTGACCTGGGGAAGTCTCTTAATCATTCTGAATCCCATTTTCCTTATCTGTAAATTTTTGGTATTACTATAGCACCTGCTTCACGGGATGTGGAGATCATTTGAATAATGTATATAAAATGCTTTGCAAAACTTACATGTACTATATGATTGTCAGATGTTATTGTTGGCCAGTCCTTGTGCTTTTATGAACTCCCTGAAAAATGACCTATGCTTGTTTCCGCTTTTTCTAATCTCATTCATTTCTCAACCTCTTGCCATCTGGCTTTCAACCACATCATTAATCTGAAACTGCTGTCTTGAAAGTTATTAATGATATTTAATATTTTTTGAAATTATTGATTTTTTTTGTTTATACATCACCTTTATTAGGTCTTCTCATGCTTCTCTGAGTTTCTTATATTCATATTTTCTTATAGGGCAGTAGTATTCCATTACATTTATCTACCATAACTCATTTAGTCATTCCCCAGTTGATGGACATTTACTTTTTCCCTCCATTTCTTTGCTAACACTAAAGGTGCCATAAATATTTTGGTCCAGTGATATTTCTTGTCAAACTCAATGGCCTTTCTCAGTCCTCATTCTTCTTTACATCTGCAGCATTTGTTGCTGTTGACCACCCTCTCCCATCTCTGTTTGTGTTTGTTTTTGTAACATTGCTCTGTCTTGGTTCTCTATCCTGTATTGGTTCTATATCCTCTTACCAACAGTCCTTTTAATCTTCTCTGCTGGATCATCATTCATCGATCACCTAACTGTAGGTGCATCCTACAGCTGTTTTATGGGCCAACTTCTCTACCAATCCTTTCTTGGTGACCTCATTAACTTCCATAGGGTTGATTATCATTCCTATGCAAATAATTGTGTGTGTGTGTATGTGTTCCTGTAGCCCTAGTGTCTCTCCTGTGCAGCATCACCAGCTGCCTACTGAACTTTTCACAGTGGCTGTCTTATATATTTCAAACTCAACATGTCTTGAAGAAAATGTTATTTTTCTCTTTAGACCAGTCTTTGGAACTTCCTCCTTGACGAAGCCATTCTTGTCTACCCTGACCACTTTCTAAGCTTTGAGTGCCTCCCTTCCAAAATTACCTTGGCCTTTTTAGTATATATTTTGCATATACTTGTAGATTCACATGTATCTTTTGATAAGGATGTAAGCTCCTTGATAGTGGGACCTGTCCAGTTTTTGTCCTTGTTTTTACCCTTGTTTCAGCTTAGTACAATTCCTAAAAATATAGAAGGTGCTTAGTAAATGCTTGTTCATTAATTCTAAGTATTTTAAGCCTCTGTTACATGTTTAATGAAGAAATAGAAAAACCTTATAACATGTCCTTAAGTCTTCTGGTTTATTCTAGAGGCACTTCGAGGCGACCACATTTTCTTTTGTAGGGTCCTTTTATTCCTCAATTTATTTCCACAAACAGATGATTGACGGTATGACTTTTAGCTTCAGCCTCAGTTTAGTAATACAACAAAATGGTTTCTCTGTTGTTATGCCCCACAGTTATTTAGAACTAGGAAATGCAGTGACGATCTTTCCTGTGGAACTGCAGACACACTGTAATCCTGCCTAGCAATGCCAAGAAAGCTAGAAGGAAATCAAAGGCATATAGATTAGCAAAAAGAAGACAAAAACTATCCTTATTTGCTGATGACATTGTAATTTGCTTAGGAATTTCTAGGATATTAACAAATAAGCCAGCTTAGACAATTTCAGTAAAGTTGTAGGCAGCAGAATAAACTCAGAAGAATTAATAGCATAGCTAGGTCCCAGTTAGTGCTTCATGCAAATAAGGAATCTTGTAAAATAGTCGAATGTATTTAAATGAACACTTTCAAAGTTATAATTATGTAAAAATTATGGTCATTGGTTCCAGCCTCATGGATATGTGCTGTGAAAATTTGAATAATGCAACTACTTTATAGTATTGGTTATTTACACTAATCAAGATCTAGGTACATTTCAATGTAGCAAAACAAAATACAGGATGCAATAACAGAAAAATCAGCCCTGTTTTAAAATAGCTACAAAATAGATAAGATTTCTGGAAGTCATTCTGCTAAGCACCGTTAGTATCTATGTATGTATAATTACAAAATGTTCTTTAAATAGATAAAGAAGAACTTAAGTAAACCTGGAACAGTATTCAGTGCTCATGATTAGGCATGCCAGTGTAAGAAAAATGATACTGCCTATGGTAATATACAGATTCAGTGCTTGCCATTTATACTACCAGCCAGATACTTTATAGACCCAGACAAAATAGCAAAATTCATTTGAAAGAACAAAAGATCTAGAATATCAAAGAGAATGATGAAAAGTTATAAGAACAAAGGGGACTAACTAACACATGCTTCTAGACCTCAAACTGTTATCAAAATGATCCTCATTTGGAACTGATTAGAAAAGTAAATAAGTGGGACGGACTAGATAAGGAAGATCTGAAATAATTCAACTCAGTAACTGAAAATAAATTACCTAGGAAAGTAACACCTATTTGATAAGAGTTGATGGGTAAAGTAGTCATATTTATTCATTGGTTAGGCTTATCAGGTAATGACATCTTTTAGTTATGTGTTGGTACATTAGAATATTTTGCATTTATATAAAATAGGCTTGGCAGGTTCATTGCATAACGAGCATCTTTCTACATTTGAAGTGACTGAAATTTGAACCAAGAATTCAGTGAAGATACTAAGTAGATGGGCTTGGGAATAAACATTCTTGCTGCTTATCCTTCAAATCCTAGAAAATTTTTCACCTTCTTTTAGAGTACTGGGCTTTGCTTCAAACACTTAGGATCGTTGAGTTTTAAAGTGAGAGGGGATATCTTCTAATTTCATTTCATTTTACAAGCTAAGAAACTGAACTCTGGGATGGTGAAGTGTCTTGTTCTGGTTACGCAGCTCATGATTCACAGATTCAAGACTTAGAGCGTGGGACTTTTGACTCCCAATACAGTTTTCTATATATTATATAGCCTGAGATACAACGGTAGAAGGTGGAGACAGAAAGCCGGTCTCAAAGCCAAGAAAGTCTGGGTTCAAGTTCCCCAGCTTATGACCATGAGCAAGTCAGTCACTTTAATCTCTGGCAACTCTCTGAGACTCTCAGTTGTAGTGAACTTTCCAGTCTGCATTGGGAAAGGGAGTTTCCTCTCCTGAGTTTTCTCAATACCAGTGAACTTATGCATGGGTCTAGTCCTGTACCATCTTACCTATTAAGTTTGAAGTAAGTATCTTAAGTTGGGAATTTAAAGAAAAACAACAGTTTATGCTATTTACAAGCTAAATATGTACTATCTATAAACTATACTATTTTAATTTTAATTGTTAACCCTGAGGCAGAATCAGTTGCTGTGGAATAGTTCTTTTCTTGGTAGCTCTTTATAACAGAATATCTTCAAGGGAAAAACATATTGTTAGATGACAGATTTTTCCACATTTTAATTCTTGTCTTGTTATTTTGCTTCATAGGTTGGAAGTCGTCGAGTCATTCAGTATGGTGCAGCTTTAATGCTCATGCTTGGAATGATAGGGAAATTCAGTGCGTTGTTTGCATCCCTTCCAGACCCTGTGCTTGGCGCCCTCTTTTGCACACTCTTTGGTAAAACCATGTTTATGTCCTTTCCTATCTTCTCCTCATTCCCCTTTTCTTTCTGTACATTGACTAATTTAAAACTCTTAAGGCTTCAATGAAATTTTTAAATGACTCTTTAACCTAAAGATGACACTGAACTATACCTTCAATATGTTTAGTCAGGTAACTTCTAAAATCATAACTTTAGAGCTGGGATGAAGAACTGAGGTTAAAGTCATAACCACAACAGGAATACTTTGTAAATGATAAATGCTGAAATTTCCAAGTAAAAATATCCCATTTAAGACAAGCTTTATCTCATTTTAAAAAGGATTACCTGATTATTAGAAGTAGTTATATAATACATATTTTGGCATGTTTTGCGGTTTCAAGATTTTTCATGTAAACTCATGAAAAATGTGTGGCTCTGAATTTCTATCTGTTGTAAAGGAACTGCAGTCACTTTTCATTTGTCCATAATAACAGAAGTGAAAAAACGCATATAATCAGCCCAAAAGTTCTTCATTAAAAGTTATATAGAATGCTATCCCATACGCTCAATGTGAGAGCACTTTGCTCGTCCCACTCTCTTAAGCTTAGGTCATAGATCCCCAAGCTTAGTCTGACGGCTAATGGGTTGAGGTGTAGGACCATGGACAAGAGAAGGCTTCAAATTACCACTGATAATCTACACAGACAATGGAATATTATTTATAGTACCCTGTAGTAATATTAATAGCATATTACCTGCATAGCAATTCATAGTTTACAAAGTAGTTTAAAAATATTTTCTCCTTTGAGACTTACAACTCTGAGGTAGAAATAGTACAAGTATTGTTGTTTGAACTTAGAGATGAGGATACTGGAGGTCAGATAGGTTAAGTGGCTTAGCAAAGCTCACTAAAGCTAGCAAATCACAAATCAGATAGAATCCCATATCTTTATAATTTCAGTGCTATTTCTGTCATGCGTATATATATGTCCATGTTGACACCTTAAAAAAAACAAACCAAACCAAACACGATGATATGGTTAAAAATTCAAGTCTTAAAAGTTCTGAGAACAGTGCCTGGCACATAGTAGCTACTATTTAAATATTTACTTCCCTTTCCCTCTCAAATTGTTGATTGCCTTTCAAATGATTGTACAATGATGATTCTTCTGTAAAGGAAAGTGCTAAGCCTTGGGTTTGTTCATTTCTCTTCCCAGGAATGATCACTGCTGTTGGATTGTCGAATCTCCAGTTCATAGATTTAAATTCTTCACGTAACCTCTTTGTTCTTGGATTTTCCATTTTCTTTGGACTTGTTCTTCCAAGTTACCTCAAGCAGAATCCACTAGTCACAGGTATTGAGAAACATTTTTATTCTCTGTAGAGGTTTGAGTCATAGCCCAGCTGTCAGTCTACTTTAGATTTTAATAGGAAATGTTTTGTCTGTTCATGTAACACTTGCCTCTGGAATGCATATTTGTCAGCAGTAACCTTGCACAGTCTAAAACTTCAATTGTAATCCAACCTGTCACCATAATTATCATATAGATCAAGAATCTGTTTCTTTCTATATCTCTCTCTTCTGGAGAATGCCAAATGTAAGGCTTTCTTTTTGAATAAACTACTTTAAATATTTTCTAATGAATTTCTGTTTTGGCATTTCAGCTGTGTTAAGAAACATTATTTGGATTACAATTAAGCCTACTCGGTTTCTTTAATCCCCTGCGTTGATCCTTTGTAGTTATATTATACAAAGAAAAATCCAGAAGAACAACAACCTTACCAGCTACTTCTGTACATTAATTTCCTCATCTGAAAGTGGGATGATTGAACTAGATGGTGTGTCATTCTTCCTAGTTCTAATAGTCTGATCCTATGGTCTTTATTTAAGGCATTGTATCTACACTAACAATATGTTAATGCTCCAGTGGAAAAGATCTCTAATCTTACTCATGTGGGTACAGCCCATCCATGCTTATGCCATATTCAGATGATCCTTCTTCATGTTTTTCTACAAACACTCCGTGGTGGGGAGCTGTCCGTCCAGTGTGCTGGAAGCCTCCCTCATGCTCTTTTGGCGTTGCATGGATACTGCTGGAGCATGCAGGCTAGCAATCAGTTAATCATCCCTTACTTTTGCTATATGGCCATCCTATCTTATTTTCCAGTAATATATTTCTCTGACAAAATAATTTACATGGCTTCATCTGCATAATTCCTAATGTATAATGTATTAGAGCCTTCTTGCATCCCACTGTGCATCCCTTCATTGACCTTTGGGTGATACTCAACTTTATTTCTCCAGTTAGAAACAAATGATAATTAACACAAAAAATGGCCAACGCTGTACCAGGTGTCTATTTTTATTCTTATTACTCACTTTTTCAAATGTTTTCAAAATCTTCTCTCTCCTCTTTGCCCTTTTAAAGGTGCCAAATATCTTTTTAATGAGATTTCTACTTTTAATTAATAATTTCTATATAATTATTACATTATTTTATATCATATGTAACATAGTACAATTATATATTATATCATATAATTAATATATAAACACTAATTTGCTCTCCTACACTCCAACATACCCACCCCCCAAAAAAACACCCCACTACTTTTGAAAGTTTTAAGTATTTTGTTCTTTGATCGTTGCACCATTGCTTTGAGCAGAGATTGTTACTATACTATTTGTAATTTGCCTGTCCTGTTTCTAAAATAGTGATGGTAGTATTTGAGCAAATCTTTGTCTAAATACCTAAATTTTTTGGTCTTGATGAAGTTTCTTATCATAGTATAAGGCCACATAAGCCTAAATTAAGCATGTTTACTGTCTGCAGACGGTAATCCCTCAATTCTTCTTTTCTTTTTCCAGGGATCACAGGAATTGATCAAGTGTTAAATGTCCTTCTCACCACAGCAATGTTTGTAGGTGGATGTGTCGCTTTTGTTTTAGATAATACCATCCCAGGTGAGTGCTAATATTTTTTATTTCATCTACTTTTTATAGTAATAATGACAAATATTTATCATATTAAATATTTGTCAAATTAAATATTATACATAATTTGAATAATAAATAAAATATTTATTATAATATTAAAATATTTATACTAGTGAACATGCTGGAAAATCTGTGATCCTGTAAAATCTGGTACCAGTTAGTTCAAAGACAGCCATTTGCCATGAGGTCACAACCTTTAGCTTCCTTTCCTAGGTTTATTATTTTGTCTGTTTCCAACCAACTACAATTAACAGTAAGCGAAGCCTTGCTTTGGCACAATTGTGAATTTTTGATCATTTTAATGATCTCTTCCTCTCTCTTCCCCATCCCCACTTCCCTTATCTTAATAATAATCTTAATAATCTTAATTCCCATTTTGGGAGCATTGGCTAGAAGTTGCAAAGAACCAAATTTAGGCTTGATATGTCTTCTTAAATACGCTGAATGCGCTGCCTCAGAAGCTTAGCTGATTCTCTCTCTCTCTCCCCCCCCCCTTTCTTCTGTCCTTCTTCCTTTTCCTTTCCCTCTCCCTCCCTCCCTCTTCTTTAAGACAGGTTCTGTGGGGGAGGGGGCGTTACCTCTTCTGGCAAAATCTAGAGTAAAAATTATTTTTCGGAGATATACTGTATTAGATTTCTTTCACACTAGAAGGTCTTTGATTCATTCTCATAGATTCTAACCAGCTGCCCTCATTAGAAGGGATCGTATAAACACCATATAACTTTCTTTAGTGTTTTTTTCTCACAACAATCCTCACTTTACAGGTAAGGAAACTGAGGCTCAGATAGAGAAAGTGACTTGCCTAGAGTTGGCTCTCTGAAAAGCAGATCAAGGACCAGGACCCCACTCTCATCACTGTGAATTCAGAGCTTTTTCCATAGTAATCCATTCTCTTAGTAATAAGTCACAATTATATAGTGTTTCTCACAATAGCCCTTTGACACATGCAAACTTTTTGTCCCTTATTTTACATAAGAGGATAGCCCAGAAGGGTTTTAGACCTCAGGTGCACCCTCTGGAATTGTCAGATCCAGTACTTTAAGCTTAAGGCTCTCTGATTCTACATCCTTTGTTCTTTCTATCACACATCAAACACAATAGTAAGTAGGCAGGGTATTATCTGGCAAAACATTTTATCTACTTATTAAGCCAAGACCTGAGCAGATATTTATTCTTTGCTTCGAGGGCAGTATACATTCCAGGATTGCCTTGCTTATGAAACAGTTTTCTTTAAAGCAGAATTGTGTTCCTCTGAATGAGGCTGTTAAATTAACATGTTTGTTTCCTTCTTTTTTTTTTTCCTCTCGGGTCCTTCTCCCCATTCTGTGCTTCACCCTGTTTTTGGATAGGTACTCCAGAAGAAAGAGGAATACGGAAATGGAAGAAAGGAGTTGGAAAAGGGAGTAAATCACTCGATGGCATGGAATCCTATGATTTGCCATTTGGCATGAACATTATCAAAAAATTCCGATGCTTTAGCTATTTACCCATCAGCCCAACCTTCATGGGTTACACGTGGAAAGGTTTGAGGAAAAGCAGTAACTGCAGAAATTCAGATGAAGATTCTGAGGCTACCGTATAGCCTTAGTTGAAATTATATTATCTAGTTGTAGTAAAAGATGTATTTGAAGTTCTTTGCTGATTAATAAGCATTAAAATATATGTTTTGTATATCTGCATTTAAATTTTGAAACCCAGAGCCGAGACCGATTATAAATAGCTTTTCTGTTGTGGGTGGTGATATTGTCTAATAGTGTCTCGACCATCTTATTATTTAAATCCTTGATCCTGGCTCTTTTCAGGGCATCCATTGCTGGCAATGATAGCTGCACCTGAAAATTCCTGATCCTCCTGTGGAAGAGAGATGTTTGGAATTTGTTGCGGGTTTTTTTTGTTCTTTTGGGGTTTTTTGTTTTTGTTTTATTCATTCCTCTTTCTTGGTAAATGCATAGTGCTGTTTTGGATATGTGTTGTCTCTCATCCTAGCATTCTGAATATTTGACTGCATGCCAAGTCATCCAAGATACCTGTCAACAGTTTTTCTTTCTCACCTATACTTTCTGTACTCACTACACAGGCAAATTCACAGAACCTGTGCCTAGACTAGAAAGACTTCTGGTCCTAGCACTCTAACTACTTCCTTGGATAGTGTTTTCACAATTCTTCATCTCATCTGTGCCTAAAAAAGTTTTGGGGAAGCAAAAATGCATTTTCTTCTGAATCATGACTTAATAATCAATGCAGTCATTTTCCTCTTGAATTAGTGTTTTTAGGAAGCTTTCTTGAACTAGAATTACGGAATGGTTTGCCCTATGGCCTATGTAGACACACACGTTTGTGAGAATCAGAGATACTGTTTGGAATAAATCTAGGGGGAGGGGATGGGTCATATGTGATTTCAATCAATATCTTAATTGTTCATATCAAATTATTAACACTAAGGAACTTGCCTAAGAGTCTGCTAGGAAATAATTTACTACCATGTGTTTTATCTTCCCATTCAGGGCCAGAGCAGTATTTTTTGAATCAGCAAACTTTCTTATGAGCAGAAGCACTGTGTATATATGGATAGTATCCTGATCCCCTGGATTGTTGAATGGGCACAGGGTGTCACCTGCAAGTACTAGTCATTGCTGTCTGAAAGTTTTGGCTCTCCTGTAATGTGGGTGTTGTCCATTATCAGGCATTCGTACTTGTGAGGCTTTGTTCATGTTGAGTGTTCTATTACAAATTAGTTTGACATCACTGTTTTTCATTGTGATCCGTCCAGCTCATCCTCTCATCATCCCCACCCACCTACTCCATCCCCCAAAGAAAAACAGGAAAAAGAACTCGCATTTGCAATGCCACGGAAATCATCAGGGAAGCTTAATAGAATGTGCTCTTAAGGCCAGTATCACATTTCTGTGCTTGTGTTTTGTGTTTCTTGATCAGATGAAGGTATATGCTGTAACTCACTTTTTATTTATCTGAACTGACTGCTGGACCAGAACACGGGAAGGCTATGGTTTTCTCTGAGTCTTACTATAAGATCAAGGAGAAAGAATAAACTGGATCAATCAGCATTGAATGACTCAACATCTGAGTAAATAAATCCATTTACTTCACTTTATGGAATGGCTCCATAATATTGCACAGCTGTTCAAGGAAAACATTTTCAAGCTGTTTTAACTTATGGAAACATTAAATAGTTTGCCATTTGTTTATAAACTAGATATTATTGGGGTAGACTCCTTCTTGGCACTAGTAAAGTTTATACCACCTGTTTGAACAAAGCCTTTTCTTTTTTCTTTTTGTTACTGATCCACATCAAGTGAGAGGCGTTTGGTTGAATGTTGCCTTAACACCTGCTCCCTTGCTGAGCACTCTAATTGAGAACACTAAGCTGTTAGTAAAAATGACCTGTCAATTTGTTTTGGAGTTTTCAGCTCAGGGAAAGGTAAAGAAAGAGAAGAATCAGAAATTTAGTGAGTTGACTTCATTTATACCAGATACCGAAGGTGGTCAGTCAGCTGCTTTTTGAGCAGCTAAAAGGAACCAAAATGGATCATTTAAAATTGCATAGCACTGTTTTTGCAGTAGTTTGTTGTGTCTCCATTGACACTCAAGTCAGTGTCAAGATTAGTTATAAATAGGAGAGAGCATTTTGAGATCAACTTTTAGCCCCTTTTGAGGTTGTTGACTAAATAATCTACATGTTTTTAACCCTTTGACTTCAGGAAGCATGAGCTTCAGTGAGCATTGCTTTAGGACACCCTGGCTTAAGAGTCTGCATTTCATGCCAGTATGTTACTGCAGATTAAATGAAGCACATGTATTCAAAATTTCTTATGTTTTTATGTTAAAGTTTTGACTGTTTTAGTGTATATTAGATACAGTGTTGTTTAAAAGAAAATCACCCAGTGTTTCTGTCAATCTCCTCCTTTTTGTTGTGTGAGACCGAGTCAAGCAATATACCATGCTCTGTTAAACTGTGCTTTGTTTAGCTCTGTCTGTCCTTTGCCCTGACAAATGGAGAAAACTATGCTAAATTGATGGTGTTTGGTAAGTGTGCCTTGACACTGTTTCTAGCTGTCCAGCACAGTAATGCTGCCAAATATCTCAGCAGAAGGATTGAATGTTTATCACTGTAATTCAGTAACACATCCTGGGCTTAACATGGATGATTTGCCTTTTTGATATTTTTCCTCTACAAAATAGTGTGAAAGTTTGTGTGTTAAGGTTCAGATGCCAGACTGCTTCTGAAACCCTTGTTTGCATAGGAGAATGTCTTATTTTGTAGCGTACGTGTGTGACATCCCTTTACTTAAACAAGTAGAGAAGAGACAAAGTAATGAGGCTTCCTCTAGAGAGAATTCCCCACCTTGATGTGCTATTTGGCGGGATGAACTTTGGTAATCACCAGATTAGGGATCCTTTTTGAACTATTTTGTGAAGCAGGGACTGAAGTGTGGTGGAGGGAATATACCAGGTCTCTAATAGGTCCATTTGTAAAGAATTGAAAATGTAGCCAGAATGTGGTAGGAGTCCAGTGTCTGAATTGAACAATAATATGTTTCTTGCATATACACAACACGTAAAGTTAATCACATAATACAGTGTAGCCTCAACTGCTAGCAAATAAGCAGTGGAACAGAAGTTGCTAATTTGGTGCCAGGAGATAATTTGATATGTTTTTATTTCCTGTTTACAGAAATGGTGAGGTATGAAGCTGAGGGTAATGTGAGGGTGAATTGTGTTTGTCACACTACATTTTTTTGTGGAATGGAGCAATTTACTGAATTGCTTGTCCACTAAATCACATACATAGTAGAAAGTATGTAAAAGGCCTGACATGTTGAGAATGAAAAATTGAAAAGAGTGTCTCATCATCCCCCAATTTGTGGCAGAAATATTCACTTTCTTTACCATAGTCATAAAAGAATTGGAAACTCACCCTGGATTTCTCTTAACTTACCAGTAGTGTAAGAGAATCATATTCAGAATTAATCAGTACACTAAAATTCAGGTTCTTGTTTAAAGGAACCCACCGATTTCAGTTTTATAGCAAATTACCTGTGATTGACAATAGTGAATGCACCAGGCCACTTTGAGTGACCAGTGAACTGAGAGAAGCTGTCATAATCTCTTGACTTTTCCTGTCTCCATGTGGGACAGATTCACAGGATTTGCTTTGTACCTTTGAATACTGACTTTAAATACAACAGCTTGGTTTGTACATGAATATTGCAGTATTTCCATATATTAAAATAACATTTCCACCCAGGATAATGGTCACAGGTTTCCAGGGAGGGAGTGATATGATTTTCATGACAATGTCATGTGATAATAGAATTTCTCCATTGATGAATCTCTAGTAGCTGTGTATACTTTATTTACCCATGCTTCTGTTTTATAACAAAGAGCAGAAGTTGTTTCCTTTTATTCATGTCCCTGCTGAAATATTGGTACTAGGAAATTAGAGTGAACATTTGCAGATGTAATCCTCAGTGCTTTTATGTGCCACAAGAGTGGTTAAGCCAAATGCATCAGTCAGAGAACAATCAGCCGTGGCAATATCTTTATACCAAGAGTTTCAAGGTTTAAGGGAGAGAGACCATTCAGCTGGTTAATTTAATTGTGGTTTAAAGGGGACTGCAGGTTAACAATGACTGACATAGCTAGTTTCAAAATAGCTTAACCATTAGATGTTAGACACACAGTTCACATCCCTTTGTGCTACAAAGTACATCATTCCTATATTAATGTACAGTGTATAATGCCCTAACAAATGCAATACTCCATTGGAGTGGCCTTCTTCAACTCCATAGATGAAAAACAAGGCAACTCTCTCCCTTATTGAAATAGTAACCAGTGGCTTGATTCCCACATGCTGTATATATCATAGTATTTCCTGTTGTGGCTTTTAAGAGAATGACACCTCTCCTGCATCACCATACAGTCTGCCAGTCATTAGCAGTATTGCAAGAAGGCCGTGCACTTGTTTGCTTCTGCTGAAGGATCCATCCATCCAGCTTTGTGCTGGGCGCTTTTTGTATTGAAGAATCCATTTTTAGCAGCATCCAAAAAACATTCCTGTCTTGTTAGGTTGGTTGTGACTGTGCTTTGTCATCAGTATATATTATTACTATCAGCCATGCTTAAATTGCTATTTGTATTTTTCAGGCACTTAGGACATCTTGACCAGTGTTGCCATCTTGCTGATAATTCAAATTATTGTATTTTTTTTGTTGTTGGTTCAGAACAACCTTTGACATGTTAACAGACTGGATGTTCTTAAAACAGTGGGGATGCCTATATTTTCCATGAGTTTTGTGGCTGAATTTGGCTGTAAACCTTTCGGGGTTTTTTGGTGTTTTATGGGGGGAGGGATTGTCTTTATTTTTCTCTTTTATTTGTTTGTCCTTTTATTATTTTGCATACCAAGGGTTTGGTTTTTGTTTTTTTTGGGGGGGTGGGGGTAGGGAAAGGTTTGAGATGTGTAATTCTTTTATGGAGTTTTTAAAAGATTTCATATTGTTTTTCTAACATGGCTTCATTAAACGTTTAAATATTTAAAAAATATGTAATATTTGGACCAGATGTTGTGAATAAATAGTAGAGATAAAGCTATTTTATTCTGTATTTTTAAAGCTGTTCAGTATAAATAAAAGCTGACCTAGATGCAATCCTGTGTTCCTGTGTCATCTTTGACCAGTAAACTAGATTCTTAGAGAAAATACCAATCATTTAATTCAGTTGAAAGCCTCATAAAGCTGTCATTGACAAGTGAAACATGGATACAGGAGTGTTCTTTTTTTTTTTATTTAATTTAATTTTATTTTTTAGAAGCAATCGGGGTTAAGTAACTTGCTCAAGGTTACATGGCCAGTTATTTCTGGGTGTGGTGCTAAGTGTCTGAGCCCGGGATTCGATCTCCAGGTCATTCCAACACTGGAGCCGGTGCTCTTACT